>NW_017193992.1:0-9543 GCF_001704415.2 Capra hircus
CTGGAACTTCAACAGGTCCTTCACACCCTTGCTGCAACTCAAGAAGTTCCCCGACATACCCGTCCCACTCGAGAGGAAGCACGAGAGTCCGCAACATCCATAGGAGCCCCGTTTCCGACTCCTAGCTCGAGAGGAGGGTCCTTTCCTGCGTGGTCGGAAAGAATTCCCGGCGATCCCGTCGAATCTCAAGAGGAGGCGCTCTTCACAGGAAAGGCGAGAGGAACTCCAGCGTGGTGCCACCATTCCCAGAGTCAACCAGATGTCTCCGTCCATTTCAGGGAAACCTGTTTCCCTGCACTGCCTCGACTTTCAATCCGAGGATCGACTCACATCACGGTGGCACGTGGGACAGCCCTATGTGAAGCGTCGTGGGAAAGGCCCTGATCCCTTGATCCACGCGAAGAGAAGCACGACACTGCTGCTACAGCTCGGGAGGAAAGCGCACGTGCATGCCCCCACTCGAGACAGGACTGACTACCCTGAGGAGAGTCCAGAAGTACCCCAAGATCCACGTCAGCCCTGGAGAGGAATCCTCACGTCCGGCACCGTCTCCAAACAAGGTCTTAGGCCCCGGCATCGACGGGAGAGGAATCCGAGAGGCCCGAGTAACTAGCATGGGGACTGGCCTTTCCTGAGGCCATTAGAGCGGGTCCCTGAGGTCCCCGTCATAAGTCGAGAGCACCTGCCGCAACTCGAGAAAATCCAGGAGGTTCTCCCTCCAGGCGACATGAGGCCATTTCCTCTGAGGCGTCCACAGGTTAATCACACCTAAACTCTGGAACTTCCAAACGTTCTTCACATCCTTGCTGCAACACAAGAAGTTCCCGACATACCCGTCTCCACTCGAGAGGAAGCGAGAGTCCCGCCCACATCCAGAGGAGCCCCGTTTCCGCCTCATAGCCGAGAGGAGGGATCCTTTCCCTGCGTGGTCGGGAAAGAATTCTCGACGTTCCCGTCGCATCTCAAGAGGGGACGCTTTACACAGGAAAGGCGTGAGGAACTCCAGGGTCGTTCCACCATTCCCAGAGTCCCCCAGATGTCTCAGGCCATTCCAGGGAAACCTGTTTTCCCTGCACTGCCTCGACTTTCAAGCCGAGGATCGTCTCACACGACGGTGGCACGTGCGACAGCCCTGTGGAAAAGCCTCGTGGGAAAGTCTCATGGGAAAGCCTGGAGGGAAAGCCACAGATCCCTTGATCCACGCGAAGGGAGAGCGTGACACTGCTGCTACAGCTCGGGAGGAAAGCACACGTGCATGCCCTTACTCGGGACAAGGACTGACTCCCCTGTGGAGTCTCCAGAAGTACCCCAAGATCCAAGTCAGCACTGGAGAGAAATTCTCAGGTTCCCGGCACCGACTCCCCCACAAGGTCTTAGGCCCGGCCTCGATGGGAAAGGAATCCTGATAGGCCCCCGAGCAACTCGCATGGGGACTGGCCTTTCCTGAGGCCACCAGAGCGGGTCCCTGAGGTCCCGTCGTAACTCGAGAACACCTGCAGCAACTCAAGAAAATGCAGGAGGTTCTCCCCTCCAGGGGAGATGAGGACCATTTCCTCTGAGGCGTCCCCAGGCTAATCACACCTAACCTCTGGAACTTCCAAAGGGTCCTTCACACCCTTGCTGCAACTCAAGAAGTTCCCCGACATACCCGTCTCCACTCGAGAGGAAGCCCGAGAGTCCGCCCAATCCAGAGGAGCCCAGTTTCCGCCTCCAAGCTCGAGAAGAGGGATCCTTTCCCTGCGTCGTCGTAAAAGAATTCCCGGCGGTTGCGTCGCATCTCAAGAGGAGGCCGTCTCTACAGGAAAGCCGAGAGGAACTCCAGGGTCATGCCACCATTCCCAGAGTCCCCCAGATGTCTCAGTCTATTCCAGGGAAACCTGTTTTCCCTGCACTGCCTCGACTTTCAAGCCGAGGATCAACTCACACCATGGTGGCACGGGGGAAAACCCTGTGGGAAAGCCTCGTGGGAAAGCCTCGTGGAAAGCCTCATGGGAAACCCTCGAGGGAAAGCCACAGATCCCTTGATCCAAGCGAAGGGAAGCGTGACACTGCTGCTAAAGCTCGGGAGGAAAGCGCACCTGCATGCCCACACTCGAGACGAGGACTGACTCCCCTGGGGAGACTCCAGAAACCCCAAGGTCCATGTCAGCCCTGGAGAGGAATCCTCAGGTTCCGGCACCGACTCCACGGAAGGGCTTAGGCCCCGGCATCAGGGGAGAGGAATCCCGAGAGGCCCGAGCAACTCGTATGGGGACCTGCCTTTCCTGAGGCACCAGAGCGGGTTCCTGATGTCCCCGTCGTAAGTCAAGAGCACCTGCCGCAACTCGAGAAAATCCAGGAGGTTCTCCCTTCCAGGCGAGATGAGGCCCATTTCCGCTGAGGCGTCTCGGGCTAATCACACCAAACCTCTGGAACTTCCAAAAGGTCCTTCACACCCTTGCTACAACTCAAGAAGTTCGCTGACATACCCGTCTCCACTCGAGAGGAAGCACGAGAGTCCCGCCCACATCTAGAGGAACCCCGTTTCCGCCTCCTAGCTCGAGAGGAGGGATCCTTTCCCTGCATGGTCGGGAAAGAATTCCCGGCGTTCCCGTCGCATCTCAAGAGGAGGCGCTCTCCACAGGAAAGGCGAGCGGAACTCCAGGGTCGTGCCACCATTCCCAGAGTCCCCCAGATGTCTCAGTCCATTCCAGGGAAACTTTTTTCCCTACACTGCCTCGACTTTCAGGACGAGGATCGACTCACACCACGGTGGCACGTGGGACAGCCCTTTGGAAAAGCCTCGAGGGAAAGCCACAGATCCCTTGATCCACGCGAAGGGAACCATGACACTGCTGCTGCAGCTCGGGAGGAAAGCGCACGTGCATGCTCCCACTCGAGACAAGGACTGACTCCCCTGGGGAGACTCCAGAAGTACTCCAAAATCCATGTCAGCACTGGAGAGAAACCTCAGTTTCCGGCACCGACTCCACACAAGTTCTTAGGCCCCGGCACCGACGGGAGAGGAATCCCGAGAGGTCCCCGTGCAACTTGCATGGGGACTGGCCTTTCCTGAGGCCACCAGAGAGGGTCCCTGAGGGCCCGTCGTAGGTCGAGAGCACCTGCCACAACTTGAATAAATCCAGGAGGTTCTCCCTTTCAGGCGAGATGAGGACCATTTCTGCTGAGACGTCTCGAGACTAATCACACCTAACCTTTGGAAGTTACAAAGCGTCCTTCACACTCTTTCTGCAACTCAAGAAGTTCCCCCGACATACCCGTTTCCACTCGAGAGGAAGCACGAGAGTCCCGCCCACATCCAGATGAGCCCCGTTTCCGCCTCATAGCTCAACAGGAGGGAATCCATTCCCTGCGTGGTCGGGAAAGAATTCCCGGCATTCCCGTCACATCTCAAGAGGGAGCGCTCTCCACAGGAAAGGCGAGAGGTACTCCAGGGTCGTGCCACCATTCCCAGATCCCCCAGATGTCTCAGTCCATTCCACAGAAGCCTGTTTTCCCGGCACTGACTCAACTTTCAAGACGAGGATCGACTGACACCACGGTGGCACGTGGGACATCACCTTGGGAAAGCGTCGTGGAAAGCCTGGTGGGAAAGCATCGTGGGAAAGCCTCGCTTAAAGCCTCGAGGGAAAGCCACTGATCCTAGGATACACGGGAAGGGAAGCGTGACACTGCTGCTACAGTTCGGGAGGAAAGTGGACGTGCATGCCCCCACTCGAGACGAGGACTGACTCCCCTGGGGAGACTCCAGAAGTACCCCAAGATCCATGTCAGAACTGGAGAGGAATTCTCAGTTTCCGACACCGACTCCACACAAGGTCTTAGGCCCTGGCATCGATGGGAGAGGAATCCCGAGAGGACCACGAGCAAATCGCATAGGGACTGGCCTTTCCTGAGGCCACCAGAGCGGGTCCCTGAGGTCCCCGTAGTAATTCGAGAGCACCTCCCACAACTTGAGAAAATCCAGGAGGTTCTCCCTTCTTGGCGAGATGAGGCCCATTTCCACTGAGTTCTCTCACGGCTAATCACACCTAACCTCTGGAACTTCCAAAGGGTCCTTCACACCCTTTCTGCAATTCAAGCAGATCACCAACATACCAGTCTCCACTCGAGAGGAAGAACGAGAGTCCCGCCCACATCCAGAGGAGCCCCGTTTCCGACTCCTAGCTCGAGAGGAGGGATCCTTTCCCTGTGTGGTCGGGAAAGATTTCCCGGCGTTCCCATCGCATCTCAAGAGGGGGCGCTCTCCACAGGGAAGGCGAGAGGAACTCCAGGGTCGTGCCACCATTCCAGAGTCCCACAGATGTCTTAGTCCATTCCAGGGAAACCTGTTTTCCCTGCACTGCCTCGACTTTCAAGAAGAGGTTTGACTCACACCAAGGTGGCAGGTGGGACAGTCCTGTGGGAAAGCGTCGTGGGAAAGCGTCGTGGGAAAGCCTCGAGGGAAAGCCACAGATCCCTTGATCCTCGCGAAGGGAAGCTCAACACTGCTGCTACAGCTCGGAGGAAAGCGCACCTGCATGCCCCGACTCGAGACGAGGACTGACTCCCCTGGGGAGACTCCAGAAATACCCCAAGATACATGTCAGCACTGGAGAGGAATCCTCAGGTTTTGGCACAGACTCCACACAAGATCTTAGGTCCCGGCATCGACGGGAGACGAATCCCGAGAGACCCATGAGCAACTCGCATGGGGACTTCCCTTTCGTGAGGCCACAAGAGGGGTCCCTGATGTCACCGTCGTAAGTCGAGAGCACCTGCTGCAACTCGAGAAAATCCAGGAGGTTCTCCTCTCCTGGCGAGAAGAGGCCCATTTCGCTGAGGGATCTCGAGGCTAATCACACCTAAACTCTGGAACTTCCAAAGGGTCATTCACACCCTTGCTGCAACTCAAGAAGTTCCCCAACATGCCCGTCTCCACTCGACAGGAAGCACGAGAGTCCGCCCACATCCAGAGGAGACCCGTTTCCGCCTCCTAGCTAGAGAGGAGGGATACTTTCCCTGCGTGGTCGGGAAAGAATTCCCGGCGTTCCCGTCGCATCTCAAGAGGAGGCGCTCTCCACAGGAAAGGCGAGAGGAACTCCAGGGTCGTTTCACCATTCCCAGAGTCCCCCAGATGTCTCAGTCCATTCCAGGGAAACCTGTTTTCCCTGCACTGCCTCGACTTTCAAGCCGAGGATCGACTCACACCACGGTGGCACGTGGGACAGCCTTGTGGGAAAGCCTCGTGGGAAAGCCTCGTGGGAAAGCCTCGAGGAAAGCCACAGATCCCTTGATCCATGCGAAGGGAAGTGGGACACTGCTGCTACAGCTCGAAAGGAAAGCCCACGTGCATGCCCCCACTCGAGACGAGGACTGACTCCCCTGGGGAGACTCCAGAAGTACCCCAAGATCCATGTCGGGACTGGAGAGGAATCCTCAGGTTCCTGCACCGGCTTCACACAAGATCTTAGGCCCCTGTATCGACGGGAGAGTAAGCCCGAGAGGCCCCGAGCAACTCCCATGGGACTGGCCTTTCCTGACGCAACCACAGGGTCCCTGAGGTCCCTTCGTAAGTCCAGAGCACCTGTCGCACCTGGAGAAAATCCAGGAGGTTCTCCCGTCCAGGCGAGATGAGGCACATTTCCGCTGAGGCGTCTCGAGGCTAATCACATCTAACATCTGGAACTTCCAACAGGTCCTTCACACCCTTGCTGCAACTCAAGAAGTTCCCCGACATACCCGTCTCCACTCGAGAGGAAGCACGAGAGTCCCGGCAACATCCATAGGAGCCCCGTTTCCGACTCCTAGCTCGAGAGGAGGGATCCTTTCCCTGCGTGGTCGGAAAGAATTCCCGGCGATCCCGTCGAATCTCAAGAGGAGCGCTCTTCACAGGAAAGGCGAGAGGAACTCCAGCGTGGTGCCACCATTCCCAGAGTCAACCAGATGTCTCCGTCCATTTCAGGGAAACCTGTTTTCCCTGCACTGCCTCGACTTTCAATCCGAGGATCGACTCACATCACGGTGGCACGTGGGACAGCCCTATGTGAAGCGTCGTGGGAAAGGCCCTGATCCCTTGATCCACGCGAAGAGAAGCACGACACTGCTGCTACAGCTCGGGAGGAAAGCGCACGTGCATGCCCCCACTCGAGACGAGGACTGACTACCCTGAGGAGAGTCCAGAAGTACCCCAAGATCCACGTCAGCCCTGGAGAGGAATCCTCACGTCCGGCACCGTCTCCAAACAAGGTCTTAGGCCCCGGCATCGACGGGAGAGGAATCCCGAGAGGCCCCGAGTAACTAGCATGGGACTGGCCTTTCCTGAGGCCATTAGAGCGGGTCCCTGAGGTCCCCGTCATAAGTCGAGAGCACCTGCCGCAACTCGAGAAAATCCAGGAGGTTCTCCCTCCAGGCGACATGAGGCCCATTTCCTCTGAGGCGTCCACAGGTTAATCACACCTAAACTCTGGAACTTCCAAAACGTTCTTCACATCCTTGCTGCAACACAAGAAGTTCCCCGACATACCCGTCTCCACTCGAGAGGAAGCACGAGAGTCCCGCCCACATCCAGAGGAGCCCCGTTTCCGCCTCATAGCTCGAGAGGAGGGATCCTTTCCCTGCGTGGTCGGGAAAGAATTCTCGACGTTCCCGTCGCATCTCAAGAGGGGACGCTTTACACAGGAAAGGCGTGAGGAACTCCAGGGTCGTTCCACCATTCCCAGAGTCCCCCAGATGTCTCAGGCCATTCCAGGGAAACCTGTTTTCCCTGCACTGCCTCGACTTTCAAGCCGAGGATCGTCTCACACGACGGTGGCACGTGCGACAGCCCTGTGGAAAAGCCTCGTGGGAAAGTCTCATGGGAAAGCCTGGAGGGAAAGCCACAGATCCCTTGATCCACGCGAAGGGAGCGTGACACTGCTGCTACAGCTCGGGGAGGAAAGCACACGTGCATGCCCTTACTCGGGACAAGGACTGACTCCCCTGTGGAGTCTCCAGAAGTACCCCAAGATCCAAGTCAGCACTGGAGAGAAATTCTCAGGTTCCGGCACCGACTCCCCACAAGGTCTTAGGCCCCGGCCTCGATGGGAAAGGAATCCTGATAGGCCCCCGAGCAACTCGCATGGGGACTGGCCTTTCCTGAGGCCACCAGAGCGGGTCCCTGAGGTCCCCGTCGTAACTCGAGAACACCTGCAGCAACTCAAGAAAATGCAGGAGGTTCTCCCCTCCAGGGGAGATGAGGACCATTTCCTCTGAGGCGTCCCCAGGCTAATCACACCTAACCTCTGGAACTTCCAAAGGGTCCTTCACACCCTTGCTGCAACTCAAGAAGTTCCCCGACATACCCGTCTCCACTCGAGAGGAAGCCCGAGAGTCCCGCCCAATCCAGAGGAGCCCAGTTTCCGCTCCAAGCTCGAGAAGAGGGATCCTTTCCCTGCGTCGTCGTAAAAGAATTCCCGGCGGTTGCGTCGCATCTCAAGAGGAGGCCGTCTCTACAGGAAAGCCGAGAGGAACTCCAGGGTCATGCCACCATTCCCAGAGTCCCCCAGATGTCTCAGTCTATTCCAGGGAAACCTGTTTTCCCTGCACTGCCTCGACTTTCAAGCCGAGGATCAACTCACACCATGGTGGCACGGGGAAAACCCTGTGGGAAAGCCTCGTGGGAAAGCCTTGGGAAAGCCTCATGGGAAACCCTCGAGGGAAAGCCACAGATCCCTTGATCCAAGCGAAGGGAAGCGTGACACTGCTGCTAAAGCTCGGGAGGAAAGCGCACCTGCATGCCCACACTCGAGACGAGGACTGACTCCCCTGGGGAGACTCCAGAAGTACCCCAAGGTCCATGTCAGCCCTGGAGAGGAATCCTCAGGTTCCGGCACCGACTCCACGGAAGGGCTTAGGCCCCGGCATCAGGGGAGAGGAATCCCGAGAGGCCCCCGAGCAACTCGTATGGGGACCTGCCTTTCCTGAGGCCACCAGAGCGGGTTCCTGATGTCCCCGTCGTAAGTCAAGAGCACCTGCCGCAACTCGAGAAAATCCAGGAGGTTCTCCCTTCCAGGCGAGATGAGGCCCATTTCCGCTGAGGCGTCTCGAGGCTAATCACACCAAACCTCTGGAACTTCCAAAAGGTCCTTCACACCCTTGCTACAACTCAAGAAGTTCGCTGACATACCCGTCTCCACTCGAGAGGAAGCACGAGAGTCCCGCCCACATCTAGAGGAACCCCGTTTCCGCCTCCTAGCTCGAGAGGAGGGATCCTTTCCCTGCTGGGAAAGAATTCCCGGCGTTCCCGTCGCATCTCAAGAGGAGGCGCTCTCCACAGGAAAGGCGAGCGGAACTCCAGGGTCGTGCCACCATTCCAGAGTCCCCCAGATGTCTCAGTCCATTCCAGGGAAACTTTTTTCCCTACACTGCCTCGACTTTCAGGACGAGGATCGACTCACACCACGGTGGCACGTGGACAGCCCTTTGGGAAAGCCTCGAGGGAAAGCCACAGATCCCTTGATCCACGCGAAGGAACCATGACACTGCTGCTGCAGCTCGGGAGGAAAGCGCACGTGCATGCTCCCACTCGAGACAAGGACTGACTCCCCTGGGGAGACTCCAGAAGTACTCCAAAATCCATGTCAGCACTGGAGAGGAAACCTCAGTTTCCGGCACCGACTCCACACAAGTTCTTAGGCCCCGGCACCGACGGGAGAGGAATCCGAGAGGTCCCCGTGCAACTTGCATGGGACTGGCCCTTTCCTGAGGCCACCAGAGAGGGTCCCTGAGGGCCCGTCGTCGTAGGTCGAGAGCACCTGCCACAACTTGAATAAATCCAGGAGGTTCTCCCTTTCAGGCGAGATGAGGACCATTTCTGCTGAGACGTCTCGAGACTAATCACACACCTAACCTTTGGAAGTTACAAAGCGTCCTTCACACTCTTTCTGCAACTCAAGAAGTTCCCCGACATACCCGTTTCCACTCTCGAGAGGAAGCACGAGAGTCCCGCCCACATCCAGATGAGCCCCGTTTCCGCCTCATAGCTCAACAGGAGGGATCCATTCCCTGCGTGGTCGGAAAGAAGGCATTCCCGTCACATCTCAAGAGGGAGCGCTCTCTCCACAGGAAAGGCGAGAGGTACTCCAGGGTCGTGCCACCATTCCCAGATCCCCCAGATGTCTCAGTCCATTCCACAGAAGCCTGTTTTCCCGGCACTGACTCAACTTTCAAGACGAGGATCGACTGACACCACGGTGCACGTGGGACATCACCTTGGGAAAGCGTCGTGGGAAAAGCCTGGTGGGAAAGCATCGTGGGAAAGCCTCGCTTAAAGCCTCCGAGGGAAAGCCACTGATCCTAGGATACACGGGAAGGGAAGCGTGACACTGCTGCTACAGTTCGGGAGGAAGTGTGCACACGACGACGACTGACTCCCCTGGGAGACCTCCAGAAGTACCCAAGATCCATGTCAGAACTGGAGAGGAATTCTCAGTTTCCACCGACTCCACACAAGGTCTTGGCCCTGGCATCGATGGAGAGAATCCGAGAGGACACGAGCAAATCGCATGGACTGGCCTTTCCTGA
>NW_017193993.1:0-9543 GCF_001704415.2 Capra hircus
ACTTAGAGCTTTAACATCCGAGCAACGTTTGTCTTGTGTGGAGTCGGTGCCGGAACCTGAGGATTCCTCTCCAGTGCTCAATGCTTGGGATCTTGGGGTACTTCTGGAGTCTCCCAGGGAAGTTAGTCATCGTCTCGTGTGGGGCATGCACCTGCGCTTTCCTCCCTAGCTGTAGCAGCAGTGTCATGCTCCCGTCGCGTGGATCAAGGGATCGGTGGCTTTCCCTCGAGGCTTTCCCACGAGACTTTCCCACAGGGCTGTCCCACGTGCCACCGTGGTGTGAGTCTATCCTCGCTTGAAAGTCGAGGCAGTGCAGGGAAAACAGGTTTCCCTGGAATGGACTGAGACATCTGGGGGACTCTGGGAATCGTGGCACCACCGTGGAGTTCTCTCGCCTTTCCTGTGGAGAGCGCCTCCTCTTGAGATGCGAGGGGAACGCCCGGAATTTTTTCCCGAACACGCAGTGAAAGGTTCCCTCCTCAAGAGCTAGGAGGCGGAAACGGGGCTCCTCTGGATGTGATCGGGACTCTCGTGCTTCCTCTCAAGTGGAGACGGGTATGTCGGGGAACTTATTGAGTTGCAGCAAGGGTGTGAATGACCCTTTGGAAGTTCCAGAAGTTAGCTGTGATTAGCCTCGAGACACCTCAGCGGAAATGGGCCTCATCTCGCCTGGAGGGGAAAACCTCCTGGATTTTCTCCAGTTGCGGCAGGTGCTCTGGACTTACGAAGGGGACTTTAGGGACCCGATCTGGTTTCCTCAGGAAAGGCCAGTCCCCATGCGAGTTGCTCGGTGGCCTCTCGGGATTCCTCTTCCGTCGATGCTGGGGCCTAAGTCCTTGTGTGGAGTCCGTGCCGGAACCTGAGGATTCCTCTCAGTGCTGACATGAATCTCGGGTACTTCTGGAGTCTCCCCAGGGGAGTCAGTCCTGTCTCGAGTGGGGGCCAGCACATGAGCTTTCCTCCGAATGTAGCAGCAGTGGTCGAGCTTTCCTTCGGCGTGGATCAAGGATCTGTGGCTTTCCCTCGAGGCTTTCCCTTTGAGGCTTTCGCACAGGGCTGTCCCACAGCCACCGTGGCGTGAGTCGATCCTCGGCTTGAAAGTCGAGGCGTGCAGGGAAATCAGTTTTCCCTGGAATGAAATGAGACATCTGGGGGAGTCTGGGAATGGTGGCACGACCCTGGGAGTTCGTCTCGCCTTTCCTGTGGAGAGCGCCTCCTCTTGAAGATGCGACAGGAACGCCGGTAATTCTTTCCCGTACACCCAGCGATTGGATCCCTCCTCTCGAGCTAGGAGACGGAAATGGGGCTTCTCTGGATGTGGGCGGACTTTCGTGCTTCCTCTCGAGTGGAGACGGGTATGTCGGGGAACTTCTTGAGTTGCAGCAAGGGTGTGAAGGACCCTTTGGAAGTTCCAGAGGCTACGTGTCATTAGCCTCGAGATGCCTCAGCGGAAATGGGCCTCATCTCGCCTGGAGGGGAGAACCTCCTGGATTTTCTCGAGTTGCGGCAGGTGCTCTCGCCTTACGACGGGGACCTCAGGGACCCGCTCTGGTGGCCTCAGGAAAGGCCAGTCCCCATGCGAGTTGCTCGGGCCCTCTCGGGATTCCTCTCCCGTCGATGCCCGGGCCTAAGACCTTGTGTGGAGTCGGTGCCGGGACCTGAGGCATCCTCTCCAGTGCTGACATGGATCCTGGAATACTCTGGAGTGTCCCCAGGGAAGTCAGTCCTCGTCTCGTTTGGGGGCATTCACGTGCGCTTTCCTCCCGAGCTGTAGCACAGTGTCACGCTTCCCTTCGCGTGGATCAAGGGATCTGTGGCTTTCCCTTGAGGCTTTCCCACGAGGCTTTCCCACGATGCTTTCCCACAGGGCTGTCCCACGTGCCACCGTGGTGTGAGTCGATCCTCGGCTTGAAAGTCGAGGCAGTGCAGGGAAAAGAGATTTCCCTGGAATGGACTGAGACATCTGGGGGTCTCTGGGAATGGTGTCACGACCCTGAAGTCCCTCTCGCCTTGCCTGTGGAGAGCGCTTCAACTTGAGATGCGACGGGAACGCCGGGAATTCTTTCCCGACCACGCAGTGAAAGGACCCTCCTCTCGAGCTATGAGGCGGATACGGAGATCCTCTGGATGTGGGCGGGATTCTCTTGCTTCATCTCGAGTGGAGACGGGTATGTCGGGGAACTTCTTGAGTTGCAGCAAGGGTGTGAAGGACCCTTTGGAAGTTCCAGAGGTTAGCCGTGATTAGCCTCGAGACGCCTCAGCGGAAATGGGCCTCATCTCGCATGGAGAGGAGAACCTCCTGGATTTTCTCGGGTTGTGGCTGGTGCTCTCGACTTACGACGGGGACCTCAGGGACTCTCTCTGGTGGTCTCAGGAAAGGCCAGTCCCCATGTGAGTTGCTCGGTGGCCTCTCGGATTCCTGTCCCGTCGATGCCGGGGCCTAAGACCTTGTGTGGAGTCGGTGCCGGAACCTGAGGATTCCTCGCCAGTGCTGACATGGATATTGGGGTACTTCTGGAGTCTCCCCAAGGGAGTCAGTCCTCGTCTCGAGTGAGGGCATGCACGTGCGCTTACCTCCCGAGCTGTAGCAGCAGTGTCATGCTTCCCTTCATGTGTATCAAGGGATCAGTGGCTTTCCCTCGAGGCTTTCCCACGAGGCTTTCCCACGAGGCTTTCCCACAGGGCTGTCCCACGTGCCACCGTGGTGCGAGTAGATCACCGGCTTGGAAAGTCGAGGCTGTGCATGGAAAACAGGTTTCCCTGGAATGGACTGAGACATCTTTGGGACTCTGGAAATGGTGGCACGACCGTGGAGTTCCTCTGGCCTTTCCTGTGGAGAGCGCCTCCTCTGGAGATGCGACGGGAACGCCGGAAACTCTTTCCCGACCACACAGGGAAAGGATCCCACCTCTCGAGCTAGGAGGCGGAAACCGGGCTACTCTGGATGTGGGCGGGACTTTCGTGCTTCCTCTCGAGTGGAGACGGGTATCTCGGGGAACGTGTTGAGTTGCATCAAGGGTGTGAAGGACCCTTTGGAAGTTCCAGAGTTTACGTGTGATTAGCCTTGGGACGCCTCATCGGAAATGGGCCTCATCACGCCTGGAGGGGAGAACCTCCTGGATTTTCTCGAATTGCGGCAGGTGCTCTCGAATTACGACGAGGACCTCAGGGTCCCGCTCTGGTGGCCTCAGGAAAGGCCTGTCCCCATAAGAGTTGCTCGGGGGCCTGTCGGGATTTCTCTACTGTCGATGATGGGGCCTAAGACTTTGTGTGGAGTCGGTGCGGAACCCGAGGATTCCTCTCCTGTGCTGACATGGCTTTTGGGGTACTTCTGGAGTCTCCCCAGGGGAGTCAGTCCTCGTCTCGAGTGGGGGCATGTACTTTCGCTTTCCTCCTGAGGTGTGGCAGCAGTGTCACGCTTCCTTCGCGTGGTTCAAGGGATCTGTGGCTTTCCCTCGAGGCTTTCCCAGCAGTCTTTCCCACGAGGCTTTCCCACAGGGCTGTCCCACGTGCCATCGTAGTGTGAGTCGATCCTCCGCTTGAAAGTCGAGGCAGTGCCAGGAAAACAGCTTTCCCTGAAATGGACTGAGACATCTGGGGGACTCTGGGAATGGTGGCACGACCCTGGAGTTCCTCTCGCCTTTCCTGTGGAGAGCGCATCCTCTTGAGATGAGACGGGAATCGCCGGGAATTCTTTCCCGACCACGCAGGGAAAGGATCCCTCCTCTCGAGCTAGGAGGTGGAAACGGGGCTCCTCTGGATGTGGGCGGGACTCTCGTGCTTCCTCTCGAGTGGAGACGGGTATGTCGGGGGAACTTCTTGAGTTGCAGCAAGGGTGTGAAGGACCCTTTGGAAGTTTCAGAGTTAGGTGTGATTAGCTACAAGACGCCTCAGCGTACAAGGGCCTCATCTCGCCAGAGGGGAGAACCTCCTACATTTTCTCGATTTGCAGCAGGTGCTCTCGACTTACGACTGAGACCTCAGGGACCCACTAGGTGTCCTCAGGAAAGACCAGTCCCCATGCGAGTTGCTCCGGGGCCTCTAGGGATTCCTGTCCCGTGGATTCCGGGCCTAAGCCTTGTGTGGAGTCGTTGCCCGGAACCTGAGGATTCCTCTCCATTGCTGACATGGATCTTGGGTACTTCTGGAGTCTCCCCAGGGAGTCAGTCCTCGTCTCGAGTGGGGGCATGCACGTGCGCTTTCCTCCCGAGCTGTAGCAGCAGTGTCACGCTTCCCTTCTCGTGTATCAAGGGATCTGTTGCTTTCCTTTGAGGCTTTCCCACGAGCTTTCCCACAGGGCTCTCCCACGAGCCACCGTGGTGTGAGTCGATCCTTGGATTGAAAGTCGAGGCAGTGCAGGGAAACAGGTTTCCCTGGAATGGACTAAGACATCTGGGGGACTCTGGGAATGGTGTCACGACCCTGAAGTTCCTCTCGCCTTTCCTGTGGAGAGGCCTCCTCTTGAGATGCGACGGGAATACCGGGAATTCTTTCCCAACACACAGGTAAAGGATCACTCCTCTCGAGCTATGAGCGGAAACGGTGCGCCTCTGGATGTGGGCGGGACTCCCGTGCTTCGTCTCGAGTGGAGACGGGTATGTCGGGGAACTTCTTGAGTTGCAGCAATGGTGTGACAGGACTTTTGGAAGTTCCAGATGTTAGATGTGATTAGCCTCGAGACGCCTCAGGGGAAATGGGCCTCATCTCGCCTGGAGGTGTGAACCTCCTGGATTTGTCAAGTTGCGGCAGGTGCTCTCGACTTTCGAGAGGGACCTCAGGGACCCGCTCAGGTGGCCTTAGGAAAGACCAGTCCCCATGCGAGTTGCATGGGGGCCTCTCGGTTCCTCTCCGTCGATGCCGGGGCCTAAGACCTTATGTGCAGTCCGGGCCGGAAGCTGATGATTCCTCTCCAGTGCTGGACATGGATCTTGGGTTGCTTCTGGAGTCTCCCAGGGGATCAGTCCTCGGCTCGAGTGGGGGGCATGCAAGTGTGCTTTCCTCCCGAGATGTAGCAGCAGTGGCACGCTTCCCATCGCGTGGATCAAGGGATCTGTGGCTTTCCCATTGAGGCTTTCCCACGAGGCTTTCCAAAGGAGGCTTTCCCACAGGGCTGTCCCAAGTGCCACCATGGTGTGAGTCGATCCTCGCTTGAAGTCGAGGCAGTGCAGGGAAAACAGGTTTCCCTGGAATGGACTGAGACATCTGGGTGACTCAGGGAAGGATCACGCCTCTCCAGCTATAAGGCGGAAACGGGGCTCCTCTGGATGTGGGCAGGACACTCGTGCTTCCTCTCGATTGGAGACAGGGTATGTAGGGGAAGTTCTTGAGTTGCAGCAATGGTGTGAAGGACCCTTTTGGAAGTTCCAGAGGTTAGGTGTGATTAGCCTCCGAGACGCCTCAGAGGAAATGGACTAAGCTCGCTGGAGAGGAGAACTCCTTGGATTTTACCCAGTTGCGGCAGGTGCTCTCGAGTTACGACGGGTCCTCAGGGACCCCTCTGGTGCCTCAGGAAAGGCCAGTCCCCATGCGAGTTACCAGGGGCCTTCTAGGGATTCCTCTCCCATCGATGCCGGTGCCTAAAGACCTTGTGTGGAGTCGGGGCCAGACCCTGAGGATGCCTCTCCAGTGCTGACATGATCTTTCCGTACTTCTGGAGTCTCACCAGGGAATCAGTCCTCTTCTCGGTGTGAGGGCATGCAGCTGCCATTTCCTCGCGAGCTGCAACAGCAGTGTCACGCTTGCCGACGTGTGGATCAAGGGATCTGTCGCTTTCCAATTGAGGGCTTTCCCACGAGGCTTTCTAACAGGGCTGTTCCACGTGCCTCGGTGGTGTGAGTCGATCCTCGCGTGAACGTCGAGGCAGTGCAGGGAAAACAGGTTCTTCTGGAATGAACTTAGACATCTGGGGGACTCTTGGAATGCTGGCAAGGCCCTGGAGTTCCTCTCGTCTTTCCTGTTGAGAGCGCCTCCTCTTGAGATGCGACGGAAAGGCCGGGAATTCTTTCCCGACGACGAAGGAAAGGATCCCTCTTCTTGAGCTACGAGGCGGAAACGGGGCTCTGCTGGATGTGGGCGGGACCCTCGTCCTTCCTCTCGAGTGGAGATGGGTATGTCGGAGAACTTCTTGACTTGCAGCAAGGGTGTGAAGGACCCTTTCGAAGTTCCAGAGGTTAGGTGTGATTAGCCTCGAGACGCCTCAGCGGAAATGGGCCTCATCTCGCCTGGAGGGGAGAACCTCCTGGATTTTCTCTAGTTGCGGCAGGTGCTCTCGAGTTACGACGGAGACCTCAGGGACCCGCTCTGGTGACCTCAGGAAAGGCCAGTCCCCATGCGAGGTGCTAGGGGGCCTCTCAGGATTCCTCTCCCGTCGATGCCGGGGCCTAAGACCTTGTGTGGAGTCGGGACCAGAACCTGAGGATTCCTCTCTTGTGCTGACATGGATCTTGGCGTACTTCTGGAGTCTCCCAAGTGGCGTCAGTCCTCGGCTCGAGTGGGGTCATGCACGTGCGATTTCCTCCTGAGCGGTAGCAGCAGTGTCATGCTTCCCTTCTCGTGGATCAAGGAATCTGTGGCTTTCCCTGGAGTCTTTCCCATGAGGCTTTCCCACAGGGCTATTCCACTTGCCATCATGGTGTGAGTCGATCCTCGGCGTGAAAGTCGAACCAGTGCAGAGAAAACAGGAACCTCCTTCCCCACAGTAGGGGGTACACTGTCCCCTTGGGCGGGTATCTCCAGGGCACTCGCGCTGGGGGTTTGCCCGCGGAGGTGCGGGCCTCAGGCTCCACGTGAGAAAAGCCCCAAATGGCATTAGCTGCCAGTCCAGACGCTGGCCCCTCAGGTCTCTGGCCGGAGCCTTGGGCTCCAGGGCAACTCAAAGCCCTCGGGGGTGGCACTCTGTGACTGCTGTAGGGAAAGGACGCCAAGAGCCCACGGAGGAGTTGGGGAGGGGGCATGGGGGAAACGGTGGCGAGGACAGCGAGGGATCTAGGTGGAGGCGCTGGAGAGAGCGTCTGGTGTCCCGGAATGCCTCGGAGGAGCCAGCGGGGACAGTCGAGGCCCAGGGACCTGTGGAATGTGAAAAGGCGGGAAATCCCAGAGCAAGGCAGGCTGGGAAAGGGGCGTTGGTGGCCAATTCAAAGGGACCTTGGGGCGTTTCCTGGGCGGTGAGCTCCCTTGGCACTGCTGAGGGCCCCTGATTGATCCACCCGGGGTTGATCCCACCCCCCGCTGCGAGGGAGGGCCACAAACCAAAGCGCGCGAACTGCCCGCCCACCCCAACGGGGATCTTGGCGGTCCAGGGCTCAGCCGTGCCCGGGAAAAGCCCACTCGCTCCACGGGACTCCGTCCAGGGTCTCTGCTTGGAAAGAGGCCAGGGCGACCCCCACCATCTACCCACCCAAACCCTATTGACGTCAATGGTGGCGGAGACGCCTCCCGTTCTCCAGAGTCCTAAGCTGCTGGGTCCCCGCCCACTCGGCCAGCAGTCTGCAGCGTGCCCGTGTGCCTCTCCCACCATGGCTTCATCCGGCTCCTCCAGCACCTCAAGCGGTACGTTTGCCCTCGGTCCCTGTGGTCGGATCACATCTCAGGGGATTTGCGGGTGCCTGGGCAAGGGCTCTCGGCCAATGTGTTGACCCCCTCCCACCCGAGAACGGCTGGGACACATCGGCCAGGCCCGGGGTTCCGAGGCGTCAGGTGTGCCCAAATTCGGAGGGCGTGGCATCGTTCTTCATCTTGCTCCTTTGGCACACACATGGCTTCTCGTTCTCTTTTCTGGGAAGACAGTGGTTGTTTCAGGGGCGTGCTGCGGGGGGCGGGGGCGGGGTGCGGAGTGGTGGGAGCGGGTGCTGTGCTGGATGAGCCTTTATCCTCACATCTTCCTGTGGGAATGGGAGTCGGGAGCTCTGTGGCCTTGCTGCCTTCAGTGGCTTCCTCTGCACAGGGCCTAGTGCTTCTGCCTTTTGTCAGGCGTTACGGGGTTGGGCTTCGCTTTGGTGCCTTGGCCTTTGCCTTGGCCTGGGCCTTGCCCTTGCCCTTGCCCTTGCCTTGGTCTTGGGCTTGGCCTTGCCCTGCCCTTGAAGTTGAACTTGACCTTGACCTTGAACTTCACTTTGACCTTGACTTTGAACTTGAAATTGGCCTTGACCTTGACCTTGGACCTTGAACTTGACCTTAACCTTGAACTTTAACTTCGAACTTGAACTTGAACTTGAACCTTGAACTTGAACTTGACTTTGAACTTGAACTTGAACTTGACTTGAACTTGAACTTGAACTTGAACCTTGACCTTGTACTTGAACTTGACCTTGACCTTGGACTGACCTGAACTTGACCTTGAGCTTGAACTGCCTTGACTTGAACTTCAACTGAACTTTGACCTTACTTGAACTTTACCTTGATGAACCTTAACCTTGGAACTTGCAACTTGGAACTTGACCTTGACTTGATTACGTGAACTTGATACCTTGACCTGATCTTGACTTGAATTAACTTGAACTTGACCTTGAACTTGAAACTTGACCTGACTGACTTGACCTTGACCAACAACGGGAGACCTCGAGATTTGCTCAGAGCACCGGAGGTCCAGAAGCAGGGCCCTGTATCTCCCCTTCCCTTTGTGATCATTGCAAAGACATTCCTAGCTGATAGCGGGAGTGCCCCTGAAGAAGCAAGCAGTGGGAGTGTGTTTGACACGACTGTGTGCCTTCCTGGCCTCATCTCCACAAGGGGCCTTTCCTCTCGAATAGGCCCATGTCCCCTTGGGGAGGGTGTCATGCCTCTTTTCTCCTCACTGCCAAAGGGTGGAGCCAAGCTCGCTCTGTCAGAGGTACAAAAACAGCAATTGAATGGGTTTTCAAGCTCTTGCTAGGCTGCACCCTTTCAGGGCCCACTTTACTGAAACAGGTGCTCTGTGGCCCCTGGTTGGGTATGCAGGTTCACAAACAGGGTGAGATCCTGTCCAAGCCAAGAATTTTCCTGAAAGACCTAGGCTCACTAGAGCTCTCCTCCAGAGCAAAGGGGATAGAGGAGATGTATGGAGGAGTCTTTGCCTTTCCCTGTGAGTGTGGGGCTAGTCCCTACGGCCCCAAGCTCAGGGATAACTGCCTCTAAGAAAGGAATGGCAAGAAGCGCTATTCTTGGAGGTTGGGACAGGGAGTTCGCAGCATGTGGGGAAAGAAAGACTTCTTCGGGGAAGAAGAGGCAACCACCGGGGGTGTGTTTGCAAGCCTCTATTTGGAAGGAACAGGTTTGCTTATACAACTCAAGACCTCCAGATCTGCTCAGAGGACTGAAGTTCCAGAGACAGGGCCATGTATCTCCCCTTCCCTTTGAGATCCTTGCAAAGACATTCCTAGCAGATCGTGGGAGTGCCCATGAAGAAGCAAGCAGCGGGAGTGTGCTTGACATCACTGGCTGCCTACCTGGGCTCAGCTCCTCAAGGGGCCTTTCTCTCCTGGTAGGCCCTATGTCCCCTTTGGGAGAGGGTGGTGCCCTCTTCCCTCCACACTGCCAAAGGGTGGAGGTGGAGCAAACTCGTTCTCT
>NW_017193994.1:0-20925 GCF_001704415.2 Capra hircus
CCCCGTCAAGTTGAAAGCCTGCTTGCACGGAGCTAAGTGTGGCCTCAGTACAGCCAGCTCTCTAGTTCTGTTCAGAGGCCCGATCTAGCAGAGTTCATGTCGCCAAGATGCTCTGCCATAGGCGAGCCTTGCGCAGACTTGCCTTGCTTTTAGGCTCCCTCCCCAGGAAGGAGCAGGCTGTGTGAGGCTGGGAAACGCAACTGGCGCCTTCCTGGCTTCAGCTCTACCCCTGCCTTGCCTTTGCACTTAGTTCCCAGCGTCCTTGAGGAGGGCTTAGGGGCTGGTGGGTTGCACACTGCCAAGGGCTCCAGCAGTGAAAGCTCTGTCAGAGGGAAGCGAAGGGCAACAGCAGGGCTCCTTCAGCGGTTGCTTGGCCGCCCAGACTAAGCGCTGCACGGAGAGCACCAGGTTCCAAGGGCCCCTGGCTGGGTTTTGCATCCCCACACTCCCAGAGGCTGACTCCGTGTGTGCCTAGAAAGTGTGTGAGAGACGTATGTTCCCTAGCACTCTCCTCCCCAGCAGAGACATGTGTTTGGGAGGGCTTAGGGATCGCTGAGTTCCACACTTCCAAGGGCTCCAGCACTGAGAGCTCTGTCGACGGGAAGGGAAGGGCAACTGCAGAGCTCCTTCAGCTGTTGCTTGGCTGTCCAGACTCAGCGCCACATTGAGAGCACCATGCACCCAGGGCCCCTGGGTGGTGTCTGCAGCCAGCAGGCTGGCGACTCACTTGTGGTCTCCCATCATTTGCCTGAAATACATAGGTTCCCTAATGCTCTTCTCCCCAGCAGAGCTGTGTGCAGGTTGTTGGGGCCTGCCCCTGCGTGTCTGGGTTCCCGCCCACAACCCCAGCTCAGGGGAAGTAACCCCTGAGCCAAGACCTGCAGGAGGCGAGGTATGGCTCCGCCTGGAAGCCGAGTGCACAGGACAAGTGGAAGGGAGCCTCCTCCGGGGAAGAGGAGGCAGCCCAGTCGCCTGCTGCTGCAAGCCTTGCTGGGGTGGAGCCGAGTGCGCCTCCAGTATCGGCAGAGCTCCAGCTCCGCTGAGAGCCCTGATCTGGCAGAGTTCCTTGCGCGAGGCTGCTCTGCCTGGGGCGAGCCTTGCCCAGACTTGCCTGGCTTCTAGACTTCCTGCCCAGGAAGGAGCAGTCTGCACGAGGTTGGGAGACGCCACTGGCACCTTCCTGGCCTCAGCTCTGCTCCTGCCTTGCCTTTGCACCTAGGCCCCAGGCGTTCTTGTGGTGGCTTAGGGGCCGGTGGCTTCCACACTGCCAAGGGCTCCAACAGTGAGAGCTCTGTTCGAGGGAAATGAAGGGTATATTTGGAATGCAATCGTTTATCAGATGTGAGACCCACACCTTCACCCTGAACCCTCACCCCGAGCCCTTACCCTCGCCCTCACCCACACCCTCACCCTGAACCCTTACCCTCACCCTCACCTTGAAGCCTTACCCTCACCCTCACCCCTAACCCTAACCCTCACGCCTCACCCCTCACCCTAACAAGTTGGGGGGCTGTTCTGCACACTGTAACCTTAACCCTTCCCTCACCCGACACCCTATCCACATCCTAACCCTAACCCACTTCATAGTCACGCCCTCAACCCTATACTTACCCTTGAAGTACGTACCTGCATCATCTTCGTTTTGGACACTTCCCATGCATAACAAAAGACAAGGTTGGAATGTTTCAAACATCGATCCAAGACCCATTATCCACATAAAAGGGATATAAATACTCTGATCACATCATTTAAATCTCTTGCATCACCAAAATACCTCTCCACCACGTATCCAATCGCCATTGATGGATCACATCTATCTCATACATTTTATAACTTAGCAATCAGATACGCACCCGTAATCTGGGTAATTATATACACAGGATATATTGATACCATAAATATTTCAACAAATTCCACTTTCTACGATGAGTTCAATCTTCACAAAAGTAGGATGAACGGCACCTGTTTCCACTAGGATCCATAGCATTGCACAAAGTGACAGTGAGCGTGAAAATCTTAATGATGACCACCGGAAAGAAGGTCAGCACGGCTGATATCACAGATTTTTCAGTGTTCCGAATACGACTTCTACCCAAATCCATAAAGAAAGACATATGCATAGGAAACTACAAATTGAAAGCAAGTCTATTGAGATAAATATTGGACATCAATTGTATGAATCTTTAAGGCATCACTGCAGACATTCTTCAGACATTCTTCAAATTCATAGAATGACAACAAAGTATGGCTACGTACAATCCATTCGGTTTTATAAACCACTCATGAATAACCTCACAAGCCATTGAAAACCAGATGACACTTTCAAATAGCTTTGATCTACAAACAAGGCTGTAAGACAGAAAGTTAAAATCGAAATACATGAACTAAATCCTCAATAGATATGAAAACATCCCTTGGTAGTGAAGTCGATTCACATTAGTTATTAGGGCTTTCATGCACAGATCCACGGGGCATATACAGAACCATTCCTCCAACAAAACTGAAGAATGACTTTAAAATCGCAAACAAAACATGAGTATATGTGTTCACACACTTCATGGAGCAAGGGTTTCTTCGATCTGAAAACTGGCGTCGATGAAGGACTGTGTGAAGAAGACTTCAAAGTCTATTTGGCAAACACAGCCTACGTTGGCTATATTTAGTCCTCAGATGAATGGAATGTCATGAGTACTGGGCGTTTCAAAGAAGCAGCCTGTGAAGCTCTGGACGCTTATTGGGATGCGTGGTATACCACATTCACACGTTTCAGTAGCATTGGTGCAAAAACGATACACTTCTCAGGGGAAGCTTCTACATGGACTCTTGGGATCAGAGCTCTAACTCATACACACATACTTTTCCTTTGAAAATGATCCTGCATGATAAGCAAACAAAACACTGGATGAACACCTAGACGGTGAGCTCTGTACTAAATGATTTGAAAGCCAGTAGATGGAATGAGCTGATGAGGAAGACTACAAACGAGTCATCTTCTTCAACTTGGTCAAACTGCTCATAGTCATACAAGTGAATGAAAAGTGGAGCCTGTTGTCATTCAATCTGTTGAAAAGAAAGAGAATAATACAACAAATTAGCAAATCTTATTTTCTTCATAAACATTATATTATTTCTGCACAGCTTTCTTACTGGCATGAATAGAATATCTGCAATAATCACTTGTCACAGTGAAATGGATTCACATTCGATATCGATTCACATCTAGAATTGATGCCATAGCTGTTTGATACTATTGCTTGAGTGAATGCAACTTATGTGACTTCACAAACTACAAACACGACTAACATAATAGGTATTAAAAAACCTTGAGTGACATGAGCGTGAAGACTTAGTAGAGTTGCTCTCAAGAATCATGATACTATTCTTCACTCCAGCCATAGGACTGGAATCTGTACATTAACACCCCTGCAAAAGAAACGGGAAGGATAGAATAATAATAAAGGAACTTCATAACTATATTCCTACTGTCAACATTCAACACTATGTTTTCTTTTCAACTGACTTTCATATTTGGTCTACTGTAACCTCTTCTGTGTTCATTTTATGCTAAACTTATTGCCAACAGTAAAATTACCATATGAGCTCTAATGAATTTTTTTACTTGCAAAGCTAGTGATAGAACCAAAGGCCAATATCTACATCAAACAGGAGGAATGGAATGGAAACTGTAAACAATTTGATGGAATAGCATTTCCGTGCTCCTATTCAGTCAAACGGACATTCCAAAGGATGTGATTTTTCTGAAAGTTTATTTCGGAAACTTGGAAGTGGATGACTGCAAACAATAAAACGAATAATATATTGATACATAATACGAATAATATACAGTGGGTCATTCTTTTTTCTATTCTGCCACAGCTAACTGACTGGAAGTCAGTTGTCGTAACTACTACTAACAGAAGACCCTCACCGATGAGTGAAGATATATAGGAAAATCCATAATAGATCTAAAAACCGTCAAAGATAAAATGGTCATGAAAAAATACAGTGACAGTTTAGTTGGTATAAGAAACAGGATGATTATGAAAGCAAAGCCAACAATCATGGATAGGCCATGGAAGCCCGTGGCTGTCACGAGTGTTGACTTGTATCCTTCATCTGAGGTTGTTAAAAGTGCGTGGTAAAATCCAGAGGTTTGCAGCAGTGGTAACCTCCTGAGCAGACTGAAATCCAAAGGGTTTCCAGAATATCCTGACGATTTCCATCTACTAGGCTGTGGTGAGCTCAAGCAATACATACTCCAGAGGACAGAAGACAGACGTCTACTGCACTTAGGGAGAAAGGGAATGTTGCTGCTCGGCCTAGTACAAGTGTAGAAGCAACACCTCGGTGATTCGATCTTTAAAGACTCCATACATATGAGAAAGACTGGTATGAATAATCCTTCAGAAGCGCCTTCTCAGACCTCCTCCCATCATAAGCACAAGCATAATGAAAACACTGAGTTTTCATGGGCTCACGCAAAATTAGACTCACTTATGACTTTGCTTTGAGAAGAGTTGAACTACTCATTGTTTAAGAGAAATGACCCTTTCTTCTCTGAAGACTTGTGAATCATTCATAGGGTGTGGTGAATAAACTACTTAAGGATCTAATCCATAAAAATGCGATAGGCTAAGCACAGAGATGTTTTTCTCCCTTTCTCAAAGGATGGAACATTTTGTATTTGCACTGACTTTATGTCTTGACTTCATGTACAATTAGATATTGATTTTTTTAGTTGACATACAATAGGACTAAAAATATCGATATAATACTGATAACTCATGTTGGTATGTGTGGTTGTCACATAGGATTCACAGGAGATTTAGATTCACAGTTGTCAACGTAAAGGATGAATGCTATTTAGCTTCTTCGTGACTCTAGACCACGAATGAAGAGTTTTCCTCAACATATTTCACTGAGGGAAATACAAGGATGATAGGCATAATACTATGCTTCGACTCACGGATATCGAAGCATTGTTCACAATACAGATCTGATTTTCGAAATCAGGGTTCTTTCAGTGTCCTTGAACAGCATTTGTTTTTCTGGATACAGAAGAAAAAACTCATGAGTATCAAACTGGTTCCCAGAAAACATGTGTATGAATTGTTATCTTCCTGAACCAGGGATCAAACCCACATCACTTCCACCTCCTGCACTGGTAGGCAGAGTATTTCTTGATCAACTGCGCCACCTGGGAATCGACATACATTTCAAGGACCACTGCCATCAGCTTCTACTGTTCATGACCAAACTAGGAGAAACAACATTGGAAGAAGGACTCATAAGGGTACTCATAGGAAGTACTCATAAGTCAAGGAACCGTTCTACTGGGTCCTCTCGTTATTACTGGGACAAGTCAGTTCCTCCGATGATGATGGGTATAACTGAAAAATTATTACAAATGCATGGGATGCGATGTCTACATGATAAATGTGTTCCTCTTATACTATTGCTTCAGGGATGTCTACTTCCGCATGAACGACTGCACTACAAGGGATGCCTGCTATTCCAGCTCAAGCAACAGATAGTCAAGTGCAGATCATTGTCCTTTGTTGAAAATAATCAGCAGTTTGTCAACATAGGGAACATGCCGGAGGAACCCTTGGGATGGAACTCTAAAAACAGGTTGGGCCCTCTTTTTGCCAGGCCCTGCGATAAAATACAAATCAGAAAAAGAAAAATAGCATCGGTTTTGTCAGGACTTCCTCATCTTTTCTTTCTCGGTAGCAGGAAGCAGACATTGAGGCCAGAGGACTGCAGGATTTCATTGTGAACTAACGTTGGGTGGGGTGGAGGCTCATCACTCTAGTAAGAATGTGGCTCACTAAAACGGAATTTCATTCACTTCATGGACATAGAGTTCTAGAATCCTTCATTAAGGAATTCAAGAAGCTATATTTCCTTACACCTTCACAATCTCTTGGTTTACAAGAATGTCAATTGCTAGTCCAGCACTTATACAATGAGTGTTACAGGTAGTATGAGTGTATAAATGATGACGAGCAATGACAGGAAGTTTATTTATTCTCTGTTTGAATTCTTGATTTTTTATATAATTTTTTATAATATCCTTACAGATGTAAATATTTTAGTGACATGTATAAATACACGTTGAGTAGTGCTATGATAACTCATAGTGTTGCCACAATAAATATCATGGTTATTATGTGCTTTTCATATATTCCTTTGGAGATTCTCTTGCATTATACATCATCATAAGATATTTAATAGTTTCCTAAACTGTACAGTAGGTCCTTGTGGCTTCTTTTATATATGGTAATGTATTTGTTAATAATTCAAACAAAAACTGGTACACAAATATTCATAGTGACATTCACAATAGCTCAAAGGTAGAACTCATTCAAGTGTCCGTTGGTGGGAGACTGAATATGCAACGCAAGGTATATTCAGAAGCTTGAACGGTATTCCACCATACAAAAAAGTACATTAAATGGTGCTGCCACTCTGCAAGACATTACACAAATGACTCCAAAACGAACACGTGGAAGAAATACATAGTTCGATTCCAATTCATGCTATGTACCCAAAAGGATTGGGAAAGGGGGCTGAAAAAAATGGATACTCCTTCCGTCATACTCACAACAGCATGATTCACACTGGCAAACAAACAGAAGCAATCGAAGTGTCCATGGCAGCCAATTCCATAAACAAACTGTGGTATACACACAATGGAATCTGATTCGGCCCTTCAAAGTCAGTAATTCTGACAATGCGACAATGTGGACAAACCTTATGGTCATTAGATTAAGTGAAATAAACCAGACCAAAAAAAGACAAACGTTCTGTGATTCCGCTCATATGAGATATCCAAACAAGTCAAATCTGTCAGAAATAGCAGAAAGTGATTCCGACCGATCGAAAAGAGTTCATGTTTCATGGACCTCAGTTTCCCTTGGAAAAACTGACTTCCCATCATATCTCCAAAACCAATTAGACAAATAACTGGAAGCTATATCCAGTCAAATGAATGTAGACATAATGTTACAGTGTACACCAAACTCACTCAAACTTCTCAACAGACAAAAGGCAAAACTGTATCTGTGGCACCTCAGCTTAGCTTAAAACTGTATCTACGGTACCTCACTTCTGCTTATAAAATTTAACAACAACAACAACACACTAAAGGCTATCCAAAAAAGGATAGAAAACACATATAACATCAACTTTAAAAAATTAGAAATTGAAACGGTGAAAAACCTTATTCACAAAACTTAAACACAAGCCACAGGAAACTATATTTATAAAATAGATATCTGATAAAGGATTGTTCTCCAAATATACCAAAAAATCTAGAACAATCTCATAAAATATGTATACACCTAAACACCTGGCCTACAAAAATATAAAGATAGTAAATAAGCCTATCAAAAAGACTCAAAACCACATAGCATTAGGAAATGACAAACTAAAATAACAGTGAGGTAGCACTGCACACCTATTAGATCCAGTCAACTCAAGAAAAGGGGGTAGGGCACAGCTTCTCCGGTGGCTCAGTGGTAAAGAATCTGCCTGACAATGCAAGACACTCTAGTTCGATCCCTTACCCCAGAAGATCCCACAAGCCACAGAGAAACATAGCTGGATTTTTCCACAGCTAAACAAGGCTCACCTGTGACCTGAATCCTTCATGTCCAGCACTTACTAAACAGCTTTGAAAACATGTCCAGACAAAAAAGGATCGCATGATTATATACAACAGCTCGACTTGGAATCACTACAAACTTTCAAATATCAGGATGTCTTCAGTAGATGACAGTGTAAACAAATGGGGATACATGCAAAGTGAAGGGGAGCAAATGCTACCACAAAATATACCACCTCAGCATGAGGATTAGTTGGACCCAATTAACTTTTATTTTTTTAGAGGACACATGATCATCTCTGAAACCCAAGTTCAAGACAGCTCTTCTGTGAGTCACATTTACCAGAGAAATCTCATTTCAAAGGAATCCTCTCTATATGCCAGATAGAAGGATGAGACACAGTCTTTTGAAACTCTTTTTTCTTTTCTATCGATAGGGAAAGCTAAGCCGTAAATCTGCACAGCCACCATACCCTTCCTTTCCTTTGGTTGTATTTTTTTAAATATTTGTTTCTGTTTTCATTTGGCTGCGCCAGGTCAACCTTCATTGAGGCAAGCCAGATATTTAGCTACAGCATGCAAATTCTCTGTTGTGGCATGGGAGATCTAGTTCTTGGATCAGGAAATGAACCTGGGCCTCCTTCTTTGGGAGTGTCCAGTCTCAGCCACTGGACCACCAGGAAGTGCCTGTTTTGTTTTCAGATGAAGATGGAATCTAAGGTGATATCTTGGGCCATTTCAGTCACTGACTCAGTTTCCTGAGTTTGTCCAAAGCACGCACAAGGTGCACATTATTAAACTGGTTTGCAAAACAAGAAAAGGTTGTCTGCTACAACACTGTATGCTTACAAATATCTAAATGGTAAATGGCATAGTATTGATTTTTCATTACTATGGGGGGAGAAAGAATGCAGGATTCATACATGTTACAACACGAATAAATATTCAAACCATCTTCAGTGAAAAAAAAATCCACATAGAAAAGGCCACCCAGAACCCTTATTCACCATGTCTGCTTTCAATCCATCAAGTTTGTCCAAATAACTGAAAATCTCAGTAACACTCTAAATAAAGAAAAAAGGATGAAGATGGAAACAAAAGATATATTCATACACTTGAACATTGCAAAGTGGAAGTGGGGCGGTGGATTACATTATAACGTAGATACCATATGATTTCCTGATTTTGGAGATTATGTGCTGGTTCTGCAGAAGGTACCCATTTTGGCATAAAACACATAGAGTCTTTTAGATGATGTGGCAAATGCTAGCACTTGTTCCCATTGCTAGGCATTTTCTGTACATTTTAAATGACTGGAAAGTATACTAGGTTTCAAAACAACCATGTCAATACCACAAAAGAAATTTAGAGTAGACAGGCAGGAAGCTTTCTGATACAGGCCAAGACTTACCCAGACGAAGTTCAAGGGAAGCTGCGATGCTCACTGCCCTTGAAGGAGTCCACGTGGAATGAAGAAGTACTGTGGGAAGTCTCTTAGTAACCACCATGTCTTGGGTCCTCTGGATGACCTACTGCAGGAGAAACAGATGTTACAGATAAAACGTTCCACATCACTTCACAAAATGTTGTTAGACTACTTTCAGTAAAGCTGAATCATTTGGGATCAATTTACAATCATATAATAGACTACCATTTACAGTCCAAAAATCACTTGCATTTCTAGACACTCATAACAATCAGAAAAAAAAATTAAGAAACTCCCACTTAAATAAAACATCTAGCAACAAACTTAATCAAGAACATAAAAGACCAGTAGTCAGAAAACTAGAAAGCACTGATAAAGAAACCAAAGAAAACACAAATACACAGAAAACTATTCCACGCTCATGCACTGGAACAATGAGGAATTAAAAGGTCCATTCCAACCAAAGTCATCAACAAATACACGGACTGCAATCACAAAATAACATTCAATGGCATTTTTCACAGAAATAGAAATATTCCTCATATTAGACTGCTACTGTTGACCAGGACCTTAAACGGCCAAAAAGACTCTGAGAAAGAGGAACACAGCTGGAGGCATCTTCCTATCCCTCTTCAAACTACATCACGGAGCTGTAGTGACCACCACAGTGAGGAACTGGCAGGAACACAGACACATGGACTCCAGGAGAGAATAGAGAGCCCAGAAACGAACCCACATGTACATGGTCAGTTCCTGAAAATCAAACCAGGAACGAGCGAAGAGGAAAGGACAGTCTTCTCAAGAAACAGTGACAGGAAAACGGCCACCTACACGGAAGAACATCAGTGTTCATCCTCTACATCATCTAACGCAAATCGAACTGAAAACCCACCGCTTTGCACACGGAGCTCTTTCCCCCTGAGTCCTCCGAGATGGACCTCCAGTCAGCCCTCAGCTGGACACAGGAAACGTCTACTCCGTCCTCATTTTTCGCTCTTGCAGCGCCTCCCTGCTGGTGGGCACTGAGGCAACCCTGCTCCTCTCAGCCTGGATGCAGCCCTGTTATCCAGAAGCCTGAGCCCTGATGGTCCTGAGGAGACAAAGCTCCCGCCAGCTGCTCACGGGGCAGAGCCTAAAGGCAAAGCGTCCTGCGCCCGCGGGTCAGAGGGGGCTTTGGCGCCCCCCTGCGGGCCACAGGAGAAGAGCGGGCAGCCCGGCGCTCACAGACCTCAGAGGGCTCACCCAGAAGCAGCTCTGCTGCGAGCACTCAGACTGGAAGCCCAAACTGAAATGGAGCAGAATAGCTCCATGACCCTCCGCAAAACATGGCTAAGGAACAATCAGAGCCTGTATGGAATGCAGCCATAAAAAGGAACACATGTGAGTTTGTTCTAATAAAGGGGAGGGAAGTCAGTCAAAGAGAGAAAAACATGGAATCTAGAAGGATGGTACTGACGAGTCTGTTCACAGAGCAGCAATGGAGGTGCAGACATAGAGAACAGACTTACAGACGAGGGTGGGGAACAAGAGGGAGAGGGTGAGATGAATGGAGAGAGCAGCATGGATGCAGGTACACCAACCTTTGTAAATAGACAACCAATGGGAATTTGCTGTATGATTCAGGGAACTCAAACTGGGGCTCAGTAGTAACCTAGAGAGGTGGGAATGCGTGCGAGGTGGGAGGGAGATTCCAGAGCAAGAGGACATAGGTACACCTATGGTCAATTCATGTGGATGTATGACAAATCAAACCAATATTGTAAAGCAATGATCAATCAACTAAAAAGAAATAACTGTTTAAAAAAATATGAACATACACACAAACTTTGCAACAAGGTAACTCCATTTTAAAAACTATTGAAATTTTAGAAAACTACAAACGTTCTACCATGACCTTCGGTCTGGTGATCAGGTCTAACATACACAAAACAAGCCAACTTACCCAATTATGAATACAAATGAGTTAACACATTGCCTTTTATCATTTCATACATTTACCCTGTGGAGGACCTTACTCGAGAGAACCAAAAAGAAACTGCTAAATGAACCACGGACCACCCACCCTGGCCAGGCAACAGAGAAAAGAAAACACTTGCAGGAGTCATCTCACAACAGGAGGTCCTGGGAAGGAACAAGGAACGAACAAGCTACCACCAACCAGAATTCTGGAGAGGTCAGGAGATGGGAGGCTCCAGTTCAGAGGTCCTACCAACCTCCCAGGATGCACTTCGCTGGAATCCATCTCGGCTGAGTGATGCGTGTGCCCCCAAGAAGGATCCCAATTCAGAATGCCTGGCAAGAGACAAACCAGAAATGAACCCGATGACCATAAAACCTGAGAGTGCGAGCCACGTGACAGAGTGGTTCTCTCCGTTTCCCTCACCCTCCTGCCCTCCACCCCGGCAGCCCTTCCCAATGAAGCCTCTCGCTTGGACAGCACTCCTCTCCTCAGACAACTCATTGCCCAGTGTCAGACAAGAACTCACTCTCAAGCCCTGGAAGGGAACCCCCTTCCTTCATCAAAAGCAATATCCAGGAGAAAAGAGCTTCCAAACGCTATCTTGCAGAGAAGGAAATCAGACAAGGCAATGGCAGCCCGCTCCAGTACCATTGCCTGGAGAATCCCACGGACAGAGGAGCCTGGTAGGCTGCAACCCCGGGGTCACTAAGAGTCGGACACGACTTCACTGAGTGACTTCACTTTCACTTTTCACTTTCATGTACTGGAGGAGGACATGGCAACCCACTCCAGTGTTCTTGCCTGGAGAATCCCAGGGACAGAGGAGCCTGGTAGGCTGCTGTCTATGGGGTCGCGCAGAGTCAGGCACGACTGAAGCGACGTGGCAGCAGCAGCAGAGAAGGAAATGGCACCACCTGCAGTACTCTGGTCTCAGAAATCCTAGGGACAGAGGAGCTTGGTGGGCTACAGTCCAAAAGCAGGGCATTTCTGACGGGAGGAAACAGTCCCAGGGAAGCTGAGCTGCTCACCAAAGGCCCCAGAGCTTTGGATAGCACACCAGAGCTGTGGCTGAGGATTCCCAGCTGCCATGCCTCTTGATCCTGGCCTCTTTCACTAGATACGTGTGTGGAAAACTAGAATCTCAAATATGCCCTGGTGGTTCCATAGTCAAGAATCCACCTGCCAGTGCTGGAGATGCATGTGCGATCCCTAGGATGGGAAGATGCCACATCCTATGGAGCCCGTGTGCCACAACTGCCGAGCCTGTGCTCTAGATCCTGGAAGCCACGATGCCGAGTTCACATGCCGCAGCCACTGAAGCCCGTGAGCCTGTGCCCCTCAACAAGAGGACACACTGCAGTGAGAAGCCTGCAAACCACTCGTTATGGCCCATGCTCACCAAAACTAGAGAAAAGCCCACACACAAAGATGCAACACAGCCAACAATCAATAAAACTCTTTTCCTAAACAAATGCACATCTGACAAAGAAACTGTACTCGAATTGTCCAAGAACACTAGAGCAAACAAGCCCATTCATAATTGGTAACGACTGAAATAGACACCTGGCCACTGAGGGTATACTGATAGTAAACTATCATACAAAAACATACTCAAGATACTGGTGCGATGCACGCAGAGCCCCCTTTGAAAGACAATCTGACAGTTTTTTTTTTTTCAGTAACCACGTGGGACAAGCACTGAATTCTGTGTATGACAAGCGGTGGAAGCCAGGTATCTTACCATTGGAAGGCAAAGTTCCAGATAAACAAAAGGAAACGTTACAATGTCCATGTCGTGGTGGATCAGGTTGGAGACATCATCACAAATTACCTTTAACTGAATATGTTCAAAGGTGAGCTGGAATACATGGAGATATATCTCCATGTATTGTCAGCTGAGCATATTGAGCTCCTACATGTATGTTTTAAATATCATTCTCTAATAAAAGGGAACAGGAAACATCTCCGATGGCCTGGTGGTAAAGAAGCTGCCTACCGATGCAGGGAACACGGGTTCAATTCCTGTGTAGAAGATTCCACACGCCCAGGGGCAATGAAGCCCTTGAACAACTCTTGACGTTTGCATGCTCCAGAGCCCAAGTTCTGCACACAGAGAAAGCACTGCAATGAGAAGCCATGGCACAGCAACTAGAAGGTAGCCTCTGCTCACTACAACTAGACAAAGGAGCAATAAAGACCCAGCACAGTCAAAAATAATGTCATGTTAAAAAAAGGACAGTTCTTTGAAGAAATGACTGAGACTAGGGGTGCGACTGTAAATATATGAGCCAGGGTCATCTTCAATTATGAGAAATTAAAGAAACTAAAGACAACTATCAAGCTGTCCAAACGGATACAAATGAATGACGACACAGTGTTATCTGTATACACCAGCAAATAACAATCTGAAAGGGAATTGAAACAAACAATTCCCCTTCAATCACGTCAACATTAATAAAAGACTTTGCTATGGATGGAATGAGGATGACAAGACTGGCACACTGGAAATGATACATGATTGCTGAAAAATACCCTCAAGCCATGGACAGAGACTCCATAGCGATGACAAGACTTCAGTTGGCAATACCGTGGAATGCATCTGCCATCTGAAATGAAGATTCAATATGAATTACAAAAGGCTGAAAGGTGGCTGCTAAACCACAAAAGATGCCAGCATTCTTGGCCTCCAGAGGAGAATTCAATCCAGGGCAAGTGACGAAGCTTGATGGCTCAGAGGTTTTCTGTGAAAAAGTTTGATTCAAGTAGAAAAGAGATCGAGAGAGCTGCTGACGTAGACATTCAAAGGGGGAAGAAAGAGTACCCCCTGCTAGTCTTTAGCCAGATGTTATACAGCCACTAGCAGTCTGCTAAGGAAAGAAAGACAATGTCTCAGAGAATGGCACCAGGCCCCTCACCCACAGCATGCATTGAGATCACATTGGCAGCAGATGAGTCATCCCAGGCCAGAAAATGATGGACATGAATCTTGAAGAAAGGCAGATTTCCAAGCAAATATATAGTTTCATTCACAGAGGTTAAGAGAACCAGGTATGAGTAAGACAAACCGGTTTGTCGAGTCGTTTCTGAGCCCTTAGGGGGAACTGACCTGAAGACATTAACATACCTTAAGACAAACATTTCCATAAGAACAATGCATTGCTTAGTTCAAGGTTTGAGAAAAGTTAAATTCAGGTGGAGCCAGGAGTTGTCATGGCAACACAGAATTTTCAGAGAAACCTTCTTTTACATTTGTATCAAGATGGAGAAAAAAAAACCGCAGCCCTCTTTGGTCTCCTCCTGCCTCTTAAGAGAGAGAAAAAAACGTCTGACACTTGCAGTTTATTTTCTCTGTCTGGAGACCCCTGGCCTTCCTGCCTGTTATCCTCTCCAGGCCTGTAGGAAGCAATACCACTCGGCTGCTTGGGAAAAGCGCGCGGGTCTGAGCTGTATGCAAAGGGGTGAAGCGGTAAAACCCTCGGCCCCAAAGGCGAGGCTTTTCTGCGATCGCCATTTCAGTCGGCTCCGAGACTGCAAACAAAGGGCAGAAGACATGGTTCCCTGCTCCGCCGAGTCCGAGTTCCCTTACCTGTGGTCCACAGCCCTGCGCTCTGCTCGCTGGATGCCAATCGACGGGGACCCAGGAGCCCACGAAACGAGCAGTCCCAGCTGCAATGGCGAGCCCTGAGAGCACAACTGGGGACCCCTGGCCCCGAGGCGCCGCCATGTTCACCCCGCCCCAGACCCGCTCCCGTGAGCCGCGCCCCTGACCAGCCGCCCAGGCTCGCCCCGCCCCCGACGCGCGCACGGTGCGCCCCGCCCCCACGCCCCCTGCCAGGCCAGGCCCGCGGGACCGCGACTGCCTCCAGGGGAAACACAAGGACAAGCAGATCCACCCCACCGAGACAACCCAAGCTTTTTCTCAGCTCATCTGTCTATGATTTAGGGATAAGAAGCAAAGATGACCTAGGACAGCCATGATATTCTATAGAGCCAGACCCTGGCGCGCAGAGGCTTGAAGAGGGCCCGGGAGCGCTGACCTGAAACAGCAAGCCTCTGTAGCATAGCGGTTAGGCAGGCTGGTAAGTCAGGCAGACTAGGGTCTGTAGGTCAGGAGTTCAAGTCCCGGGTTTAACTCTTTCCCTTTTAGGGGGCGGGGGACCACAAGAGGCGGGGCTTAGACCAGACAAGTTTCTTTTGATTTTAGAGGTTTATTGTGAAGCTTAGGGTTAGGGTTCGGGCAACCCCCCAACTCGCTCGGGTTCGGGTTTGGGGTTAGGGTTAGAATTCGGGGAACCCCCCTCTTCTTAGAGTTCGGGTTTGGGTTAGGGTTCAGGTCAGGGTCAGGGTTCAGGTTACGGTTAGGGCTTAAAGTGAGCGCTAATGGGGCCCATAGTTCTTTATTAGCCTGCCCTGGCGGGCCGAGGCTTGAAGAGTGCCTGGGAGCAGCATGAAACCCGGGGGGCTTTGTTAGCATAGCGGTTAGGCTGACGGCCGAGTAAACATGCAATCTGGCTTTGTGGGTTAGAAGTTCCAGTCCGGGCTTGCCTTTTTTGCTTTGAGCGGATGGGGGACCGCAAGGGGCGGGGCTTAGGCCAGAAAAGTTTCTTTTTCTTTTAGAGTTTTATTGTTAGGGTTAGGGTTAGGGTTAGGGTGCCGGCATCCCCTCAACTTGTTAGGGTTCAGGTTCAGAGTTCGGGTTACGGGAATCCCCTCCCTTCTTAGGGTTTGGATTCGGGTTCGGGTTAGGGTTCAGGGTTCGGGTTTGGGGTTTGGAGTTCAGGGTTTGGGGTTCCGGGTTCGCGGTTCTCGTTTGGGGTTTGGGGTTCCGATTAGGGTTCAAGGTTCAGCTTAGGGGTTTGGGGTTTGGGGATCAGGTTATGGGTTCTCGGTTCAGATTAGGGGTTTGCAGTTGGGGTTTGGGGTTTGAGGATCGGGTTAAGGGTTTGGGGTTTGGGGCTCGCGGTTTGAGTTTGGGGCTTGGGTTTGGGGTTTGGGGATCAGGTTAGGGGTTCTCGGATTGGTTTAGAGGTTCGCAGTTGGGGTTTGGGGTTTGAGGTTAGGGTTAGGGGTTTGGGGTTTGAGGTTCACGGTTGGGGTTGGGGATTTGGGATTCGGGTTAGGGGTTTGGGGTTTGGAGTTTGGGATTTGGGTGAGGGGTTCGCGGTTTGGGGTTCCAGTTATGGGTTTGGGGGTTTGGGTTGAGGGTTGGGGGTTGGGGATTAGGGGTTCGGTTTCTGGGTTGACGGTTTGGGTTAGGGATTAGGGGTTTAGGATTTGGGTTTGGGGTTTGGGGATTGGGGTTTGAGGTTCCGATTAGGGGTTGAGTATGTGAGGTTTGTGGTTCGGGGGTCGAGATTTGAGGTTTGGGGTTTGGGGTTCAGGGGATTGGGTTCATGGTTTGGGGTTGGGGGTGTGAGGTGCAGTTTCGAGTTTTGCTGTTCGGGTTAGGAATTAGGGGTTGGCAGTTCGGGGTTCGGCTTAGAGGTTTGGGGTGTGCGGTTTTGGATTTGAGGTTTGGGGTTCCGGTTAGGGGTTTGGGGTTTGGGGTTCGGGTTAGCAGTTTGGAGTTTGGGTTTGGGGGTTGGGGTTTCGGGGTTTAGGGTTCGGTTTTGGTGTTTGCGGTTTGGGATTGGGGTTTGGGATTTGGGGTTCAGGTTAGGGGTTTGCGATTCGGGTTAGGGGTTTGGGGTTCGGGTTCGGGGTGTGGGGTGGGGGTACAGGTTAGGGGTTTGGGTTCAGGGTTTGGGGTTCGGTTTAGGGGTGTGCGGTTTGGGTTTGGGTTTGGGGTTCGGGCTAGTGGTTTGGGGTTCGGGGTTGGGTTCTGGATTGGGGTTCGGAGTTATGGATTCGGGATTTGGGCTACGTGTTTCAGGATTTGCGGTTCGGGGCTTGAGGGTCGGGGTTTGGGTTTGGGGTTTAGGGCTCGGGTTAGGGGTTTGGGTTAGGGTTAGGGGTTCACGGTACGGGTTAGGTGTTTGGGGTTCGGAGTTTGGGGATTGGGTTAGGGGTTTTGAGTTCGGGTAAGGGGTTTGGAGTTCCCTGTTCAGGGTTTGGGGTTTGCGGTTGGGATAGGGGTTCAGATTCAGGATATGGGGTTTGGGGTTCGGGTACCATGTTTGGGTATGTGGTTCGGGGTTTGGGGTATGTGGTTCATTGTTTGGGGTTTGAAAGCCCTCCTTGCAGGGAGCTAGGTGCGCCTCCAGTACGGCAGAGCTCTGGCTCTGCTCAGAGCCCCGATCTGGCAGAGTTCCCGTCGCGAGGCTGCTCTGCCATGGGCGAGCCTTGCCCAGACTTACCTGGCTTTTAGGCTCCCTCCCTAGGAAGGAGCAGGCTGTGTGAGGCTGGGAGACGCCACTGGCGCCTTCCTGGCTTCAGCTCTTCCCCTGCCTTGCCTTTGCACTTAGGTCCCAAGCGTCCTTGAGGAGGGCTCAGGGGCTGGTGGGTTGCACACTACCAAGGGCTCCAGAAGTGAGAGTTCTGTAGGAGGGATCGAAAGGCAACAGCAGGGCTCCTTCAGCGGTTGCTTGGCCGCCCAGACTCAGCGCCACACGGAGAGCACCAGGTTCCAAGGGCCCCTGGCTGGGTTTTGCAGCCCCGAACACCCAGAGGCTGACTCCATGGGTGCCTAGAAAGTGTGTGACAGACGTAGGTTCCCCGCCACTCTCCTCCCCAGCAGAGACATGTGCAGGTGGTTGGGGCCTGATCCTGCGTGTCTGGGTTCCTGCCCACAGCCCCAACTCAGGGGAAGCAGCCCCTGAGGCAAGACCTGCTGGAGGAGCCCTGCGCACCCGCCTGATAGGCGAGTGCACAGCCAGCAGGGAAGCGAGCCTCCTCGGGAGAAGAGGAGGCAGCCGAGCCCCAGTCAAGAGGAAAGCCCTGCTTGCACGGAGCTAAGTGCGCCTCCAGTACGGCAGAGCTCTAGCTCTGCTCAGAGCCCCGATCTGGCAGAGTTCCTGGCGCGAGGCTGCTCTGCCGGGGCTAGCCTTGCCCAGACTTGCCTTGCTTTTAGGCTGCCTCTCCAGGAAGGAGCAGGCAGCAGGAGCCTGGGAGACGCCACTGGCGCCTTTCTTGCCTCAGCTCCAATCCTGCCTTGCCTTTGCACTTAGGTCCCAGTCCTCCTTAAGGAGAGGCTTAGGGGCTGGTGGGTTGCACACTGCCAAGGGCTCCAGCAGTGAGAAGTCTGTCAGAGGGAAGGGAAGGGCAACTGCAGGGCTCCTCCAGCGGTTGCTTGGCCGCCCAGATCAAGCGCCGCACGGAGAGCACCAGGCTCCCAGGGCCCCTGGCTGGGGTTTTCAGCCCCGCACACCACGGAGGCTGATTCCTTGGGTGCCCAGAAAGTGTATGACAGACGTAGGTTCCCTAGCACTCTCCTCCCCAGCAGAGACATGTGCAGGTGTTTGGGGCCTGATCCTGCGTGTCTGGGTTCCTGCCCACAGCCCCAACTCAGGGGAAGCAGCCCCTGAGGCAAGACCTGCTGGAGGAGCCCTGCGCCCCCGCCTGATAGGCGAGTGCACAGCCAGCAGGGAAGCGAGCCTCCTCGGGGAAGAGGAGGCAGCCAGTCCCCGTCAAGCTGAAATCCCTGCTTGCACGAAGCTAAGTGCGCCTCCAGTACGGCAGAGTCTCTAGCTCTGCTCAGAGGCCCCGATCTGGCAGAGTTCCTGGCCCGAGGCTGCTCTGCCATAGGGCGAGCCTTGCCGCAGACTTGCCTTGCTTTAGGCTCCTCCCCAGGAAGGAGCAGGCTGTAGTGAGCCTGGAGACGCCACTGGCGCCTTCCTTGGCCTCAGCTCCAATCCCTGCCTTGCCTTTGCACTTAGGTCCAGCGTCCTTGAGGAGGGCTTAGGGGCTGGTGGGTTGCACACTGCCAAGGGCTCCAGCAGTGAGAAGCTCTGTCAGAGGGAAGGGAAGGGCAACTGCAGGGCTCCTTCCAGCGGTTCTTGGCCGCCCAGAATCAAGCGCCGCACGGAGAGCACCAGGCTCCCAGGGCCCCTGGCTGGGTTTTGCAGTCCCGCACACCACGGAGGCTGACTCCTTGGGTGCCCAGAAAGTGTATGACAGACGTAGGTTCCCTAGCACTCTCCTCCCCAGCAGAGACATGTGCAGGTGGTTGGGGCCTGATCCTGCGTGTCTGGGTTCCCGCCCACAGCCCCAACTCAGGGGAAGCAGCCCCTGAGGCAAGACCTGCTGGAGGAGCCCTGCGCCCCCGCCCTGATAGGCGAGTGCACAGCCAGCAGGGAAGCGAGCCTCCTCGGGGAAGAGGAGGCAGCCAGCCCCAGTCAAGAGGAAAGCCCTGCTTGCACGGAGCTAAGTGCGCCTCCAGTACGGCAGAGCTCTAGCTCTGCTCAGAGCCCCGATCTGGCAGAGTTCCTGGCGCGAGCTGCTCTGCCGGGGGCTAGCCTTGCCCAGACTTGCCTTGCTTTTAGGCTGCCCTCCCAGGAAGGAGCAGGCTGAGCAGGAGCCTGGGAGACGCCACTGGCGCCTTTCCTTGCCTCAGCTCCAATCCTGCCTTGCCTTTGCACTTAGGTCCCAGCCTCCTTAGAGGAGGGCTTAGGGGCTGGTGGGTTGCACACTGCCAAGGGCTCCAGCAGTGAGAAGCTCTGTCAGAGGGAAGGGAAGGGCAACTGCAGGGCTCCTCCAGCGGTTGCTTGGCCGCCAGATTCAGCGCCGCACGGAGAGCACCAGGCTCCCAGGGCCCCTGGCTGGGGTTTTCAGCCCCGCACACACGGAGGCTGATTCCTTGGGTGCCCAGAAAGTGTATGACAGACGTAGGTTCCCTAGCACTCTCCTCCCCAGCAGAGACATGTGCAGGTGTTTGGGGCCTGATCCTGCGTGTCTGGGTTCCTGCCCACAGCCCCAACTCAGGGGAAGCAGCCCCTGAGGCAAGACCTGCTGGAGGAGCCCTGCGCCCCGCCTGATAGGCGAGTGCACAGCCAGCAGGGAAGCGAGCCTCCTCGGGGGAAGAGGAGGCAGCCAGTCCCCGTCAAGCTGAAAGCCCTGCTTGCACGAAGCTAAGTGCGACCTCCAGTACGGCAGATCTCTAGCTCTGCTCAGAGGCCCCGATCTGGCAGAGTTCCTGGCACCAAGATGCTCTGCCATAGGCGAGCCTTGCGCAGACTTGCCTTGCTTTAGGCTCCCTCCCCAGGAAGGAGCAGGCTGTGTGAGGCTCGGAAACGCCACTGGCGCCTTCCTGGCTTCAGCTCTAACCCTGCCTTGCCTTTGCACTTAGGTCCCAAGCGTCCTTGAGGAGGGCTTAGGGGCTGGTGGGTTGCACACTGCCAAGGGCTCCAGCAGTGAAAGCTCTGTCAGAGGGAAGCGAAGGGCAACAGCAGGGCTCCTTCAGCGGTTCCTTGGCCGCCCAGACAAAGCTCCGCACGGAGAGCACCAGGTTCCAAGGGCCCCTGGCTGGGTTTTGCATCCCCACACTCCCAGAGGCTGACTCCGTGGGTGCCTAGAAAGTGTGTGAGCAGACGTAGGTTCCCTAGCACTCTCCTCCCCAGCAGAGACATGTGCAGGTGGTTGGGGCCTGATCCTGCGTGTCTGGGTTCCCGCCCACAGCCCTCAACTCAGGGGAAGCAGCCCCTGAGGCAAGACCTGCTGGAGGAGCCCTGCGCGCCCGCCTGATAGGCGAGAGCACAGCCAGCAGTGGTAAGCGAGCCTCCTCGGGAGAAGAGGAGGCAGCCGAGCCCAGTCAAGAGGAAAGCCCTGCTTGCACGGAGCTAAGTGCGCCTCCAGTACGGCAGAGCTCTAGCTCTGCTCAGAGGCCCCGATCTGGCAGAGTTCCTGCGCGAGCTGCTCTGCCGGGGCTAGCCTTGCCCAGACTTGCCTTGCTTTTAGGCTCCTCTCCAAGGAAGGAGCTGTCTGAGCGAGCCTGGGAGACGCCACTGGTGCCTTCCTTGCCTCAGCTCCAATCCTGCCTTTTGCACGTAGGCCCCT
>NW_017193995.1:0-9542 GCF_001704415.2 Capra hircus
CCCCTCCAGGTGAGGCCCATTTCCGCTGAGGCGTGAGGCTAATCACACCTACACCTAACCGCTCGAACTTCCAAAGAGTCCTTCACACCCTTGCTTCAACTCAAGAAGTTCCCCGACATACCCGTCTCCACTTGAGAGGAAGCACAAGAATCCCGCCCACATCCAGTGGAGCCCCTTTTCTGCCTGATAGCTCGAGAGGAGGGATCCTTTCAGTGCGTGGTCGGGAAAGAATTCCCTGCATTCCCATCGCATCTCAAGAGGAGGCGCTCTCCACAGGAAAGGCGAGAGGAACTCCAGGGTCGTGCCACCATTCCCAGAGTCCCCCAGATGTCTCAGACCATTCCAGGAAAACCTGTTTTCCTGGCACTGCCTCCACTTTCAAGCCGAGGATCGACTCACACCACGGTGGCACGAGGGACAGCCCTGTGGGAAAGCCTCGTGGGATAGCCACAGATCCCTTGATCCACGTGAAGGGAAGCGTGACACTGCTGCTACAGCTCGGGAGGAAAGCGCACGTGCATGCCCCCACTCACGACGAAGACTGACTCCCCTGGGAATACTCCAGTAGTACCCCAAGATCCATGTCAGCACTGGAGAGGAATCCTCAGGTTCCGGCACCGACTCCACACAAGGTCTTATGCCGGGGTCCAGCCCCGGTGGATCCAGGGAATTCGAAGGGTGGACGGCGTTGGCGTGGAAAGACTTGTTTATTTATTAATGTAAGATTAGATTAGGAAACTATAGTGTAGTAAGAAGATTAAGTGGAAGAAGAGGGCTGAATAGCTTGGTTTACGCGGAAGGCCAATAAAATTCCAGACAAGGAATTTGCACCACCTACGTTGGGCCACCGGCGCCCGCTTGAATATCTAAGGGTGCCTCGCCTTAAGCTCCCTTTCGTGCGGGTCTTAACAGCCAGGGCAAGTAAGTAGACCTGGCGAGCCTCCGCACTCCAGGTGGAGATTCAGCCTGAAGTTAAAGTAAAGAGCAGAGAGAAGGAAAGGTAGAGAAGAAGAAAGAGAGAGAAAGACATGGGGGGAGCCAGAGTCCCAAGAAACCAGGCTGAGAGACTGGTTCGAGAAGCTGGTCCGAGAACTGGCCCCCGGCCCCTGGCCTCCTCCTTTATTGTTCAGAAGGCCTTTTATACTTTTGATAAAACATGGAGATCAATGGATAACAAAAAATTATGTAGCGTTCACAACCCAGATTCTTTTGTATATCATTTTGTATACAAAAGGTCTCAGGTGATTTACATTATCTTCTGGCCAAGAGGCTTGTTAACACTTTTTGGCTCTCTTCCTTAATGAATGTTAATTTTGTTTATCCTGAAGTGTTTTTCTTTAATCTGCATCTCCTTAAAGCATTAAAGTTACATCTCTATAGAACAAAGGTGCAGTGGGTTATGAAAGAAGGTACTTAACTCAAAGATCTAATGTTGCTAATACCAGGTCTACTACTTGTTTTTCTATATACCAACTACATCTAAAAATAAAGGATATGAAAATTTGGCAGCAAGCATTGACCCAAAAAATGAAACTTTTAATCAGTCCTATTCTAAAAATTTGACTCCTCGGAAGCTCCTGCATTCCTAGGATGTTTAAAGCTTCCTGTGCCTCCTGCGGTCAGGAGGCCTCAAACAATCACAAAGCGCAGCTGTACGAGTCCTACAGGCAGGCTAGAAAGCCATCAGAGGGTTTTTGGATTGAAACACTCTTTCAAATGCAGAAGACTAACGCCCTGAATTGACTTTTTCCAGAAAAGGTCAGAAGAGTGAAAAAGCAGAGCACAAAAACCGGCAGATTTTTGTTGGGGTACATGTTAAAAATTTCCAGAGGGTCCCTGAAGTCTGAGCACGCCTTGCGTATGTCAGCTTCCTTCCTCATAACCTTGTCACGGGCGGGCTTCCTCACACTGGCTCCCGGCAGTCTTAGGCCCCGGCATCGACGGGAGAGGAATCCCGAGAGGCCCCAAGCAACTCGCATGGGGACTGGCCTTTCCTGAGGCCACCAGAGCGGGTCCCTGAGGTCCCCGTCGTAAGTCGAGAGCACCTGCCGCAACTCGAGAAAATCCAGGAGGTTCTCCCCTCAGGCGAGATGAGGCCCATTTCCGCTGAGGCGTCTCGAGGCTAATCACCTAACCTCTGGAACTTCCAAAGGGTCCTTCACACCCTTGCTGCAACTCAAGAAGTTCCCCGACATACCCGTCTCCACTCGAGAGGAAGCACGAGAGTCCCGCCACATCCAGAGGAGCCCCGTTTCCGCCTCCTAGCTCGAGAGGAGGGATCCTTTCCCTGCGTGGTCGGGAAAGAATTCCCGGCGTTCCCGTCGCATCTCAAGAGGAGGCGCTCTCCACAGGAAAGGCGAGAGGAACTCCAGGGTCGTGCCACCATTCCCAGAGTCCCCCAGATGTCTCAGTCCATTCCAGGGAAACCTGTTTTCCCTGCACTGCCTCGACTTTCAAGCCGAGGATCGACTCACACCACGGTGGCACGTGGGACAGCCCTGTGGGAAAGCCTCGTGGGAAAGCCTCGAGGGAAAGCCACAGATCCCTTGATCCACGCGAAGGGAAGCGTGACACTGCTGCTACAGCTCGGGAGGAAAGCGCACGTGCATGCCCCCCTCGAGACGAGGACTGACTCCCCTGGGGAGACTCCAGAAGTACCCCCAAGATCCATGTCAGCCTGGAGAGGAATCCTCAGGTTCCGGCACCGACTCCACACAAGGTCTTAGGCCCCGGCATCGGAGAGGAATCCGAGAGGCCCCCCCAACTCGCATGGGGGTGGCCTTTCCTGAGGCCACCAGAGCGGGTCCCTGAGGTCCCCTCGTAAGTCGAGAGCACCTGCCGCAACTCGAGAAAATCCAGGAGGTTCTCCCCTCCAGGCGAGATGAGGCCCATTTCCGCTGAGGCGTGTCGAGGCTAATCACACCTAACCTCTGGAACTTCCAAAGGGTCCTTCACACCCTTGCTGCAACTCAAGAAGTTCCCCGACATACCCGTCTCCACTCGAGAGGAAGCACGAGAGTCCTGCCACATCCAGAGGAGCCCCGTTTCCGCCTCCTAGCTCGAGAGGAGGATCCTTTCCCTGCGTGGTCGGGAAAGAATTCCCGGCGTTCCCGTCGCATCTCAAGAGGAGGCGCTCTCCAGGAAAGGCGAGAGGAACTCCAGGGTCGTGCCACCATTCCCAGAGTCCCCCAGATGTCTCAGTCCATTCCAGGGAAACCTGTTTTCCCTGCACTGCCTCGACTTTCAAGCCGAGGATCGACTCACACCACGGTGGCACGTGGGAAAGCCCTGTGGGAAAGCCTCGGAAAGGTGGGAAAACCTCGAGGGAAAGCCACAGATCCTTGATCCACGCGAAGGGAAGCGTGACACTGCTGCTACAGCTCGGGAGAAAGCGCACGTGCATGCCCTCTCGAGACGAGGACTGACTCCCTGGGGAGACTCCAGAAGTACCCCAAGATCCATGTCAGCACTGGAGAGGAATCCTCAGGTTCCGGCACCGACTCCACACAAGGTCTTAGGCCCGGCATCGACGGAGAGGAATCCCGAGAGGCCCCCGAGCAACTCGCATGGGGACTGGCCTTTCCTGAGGCCACCAGAGCGGGTCCCTGAGGTCCCCGTCGTAAGTCGAGAGCACCTGCCGCAACTCGAGAAAATCCAGGAGGTTCTCCCCTCCAGGCGAGATGAGGCCCATTTCCGCTGAGGCGTCTCGAGGCTAATCACACCTAACCTCTGGAACTTCCAAAGGGTCCTTCACACCCTTGCTGCAACTCAAGAAGTTCCCGACATACCGTCTCCACTCGAGAGAAGCACGAGAGTCCGCCACATCCAGAGGAGCCCCGTTTCCGCCTCCTAGCTCGAGAGGAGGATCCTTTCCCTGCGTGGTCGGGAAAGAATTCCGGCGTTCCCTTCGCATCTCAAGAGGAGGCACTCTCCACAGGAAAGGCGAGAGGAACTCCAGGGTCGTGCCACCATTCCCAGAGTCCCCCAGATGTCTCAGTCCATTCAGGGAAACCTGTTTTCCCTGCACTGCCTCGACTTTCAAGCCGAGGATCGACTCACACCACGGTGGCACGTGGGACAGCCCTGTGGAAAAGCCTCGTGGAAAGCCTCCTGGGAAAACCTCGAGGAAAGCCACAAACCCTTGATCCACGAAGGGAAGCGTGACACTGCTGCTACAGCGGGAGGAAGCACACGTGCATGCCCCACACGAGACGAGGACTGACTCCCCTGGGGAGACTCCAGAAGTACCCCAAGATCCATGTCAGCACTGGAGAGGAATGCTCAGGTTCCGGCACGACTCCACACAAGATCTTAGGCCCGGCATCGAAGGGAGAGGAATCCCGAGAGGCCCCCGAGCAATTCGCATGGGGACTTGCCTTTCCTGAGGCCACCAGAGCGGCTCCCTGAGGTCCCCACGTAAGTCGAGAGCACCTGCCGCAACTCGAGAAATCCAGGAGGTTTTCCCCTCCAGGCGAGATGAGGCCCATTTCCGCAGAGACGTCTCGAGGCTAATCACATCTAATATCTGGAACTTCCAAAGGGTCCTTCACACCCTTGCTGCAACTCAAGAAGTTCCCCGACATACCCGTCTCCACTCGAGAAGAAGCACGAGAGTTCCGCCCACATCTAGAGGAGCCCCGTTTCCGCCTCCTGCTACAGAGGAGGGATCCTTTCCCTGCGTGGTCTGGATAGAATTCCCGGCGTTCCCGTCGCATCTCAAGAGGAGGCACTCTCCACAGGAAAGGCGAGAGGAACTCCAGGGTCGAGCCACCATTCCCAGAGTCCCCCAGATATCTCAGTCCATTCCAGGGAAACCTGTTTTTTCCTGCACTGCCTCGACTTTCAAGCCGAGGATTGACTCACACCACGGTAGCACGTGGGACAGCCCTGTGGGAAAGCCTCGTGGAAAGCCTCGTGGGAAAGCCTCAGGGAAAGCCACAGATCCCTTAATCCACGCGACGGGAAGCGTGACACTGCTGCTACAGCATGGGAGGAAAGGGCACGCTCATGCCCCCACTCGAGACGAGGCCTGACTCCTTTGTGGAGACTCCAGAAGTACCCCAAAATCCATGTCAGCACTGGAGAGGAATCCTCAGCTTCCGGCCCCGACTCCACACAAGGTCTTAGGCCCCGGCATCGACGGGAGAGGAATCACGAGAGGCCCCTCGCAACACGCATGATAACTGGCCTTTCCTGCGGCCGCCAGAGCGGGTCCCTGAATCCCCGTCGTAACTCGAGAGCACCTGCTGAAACTCGGGAATATCCAGGAGCCTCTCCATTCCAGGCGACATGAGGCCCATTTCCGCTGAGGCATCTCGAGACTAACCACACCTAACCTCTGGAACTTCCAAAGGGTCCTTCACACCCTTGCTGCAACTCAAGAAGTTCCCCGACATACCCGTTCCTCTTCACGTTCTGCCATAATATTGGTGTCATCTGCATATCTAAGTTGATTGATATTTCTACCGGCAATCTTGATTCCAGCTTATGTATCTTCCATCCCAGCATTTTTCATGATGTACTCTGCATAGAAGTTAAATAAACAGGGTGACAATATACAGCCTTGACATACTCCTTTTCCTTTTTGGAACCAGTCTGTTGTTCCATGTCCCTCTCTGTTTTTCCTGACCTTCATCCAGATTTCTCAAGAGGCAGGTTAGGTGGTCTGGTATTCCCATCTCTTTCAGAATTGTGGCTAAAACAACAGTATAAGGACCTTTCCGATGTCAGGCCAAGGAATTGTGTTTCCAGTCATTGAGCCACACCTGATCACTGAGCACAAATTCATGAATCTGTTCCTCAAGGGGGAATGATATTCTTTTTTTATACAAACTTAGTTACCTGATTTATTACCTTACCTAATTGTTCCATCTGCTGTGAAATCCCACCCCCTTACTTGTGGCAAATCTGCTAACACCTGCCTCACTGTGGGAGGGGGTCTCCCATAGAAAATTTCATAAGGACAACAACTGTGGGAACGTGCGGTTACCCGTAATATGAGTAAGTCTGCCGGAAGCAGGCCCATCCATGTACAGTCAGTCTCTATGATCCATTTTGAAAGTGTCTCTTCAAGAGTTTGGTTGTTTCTTTCCACCATTCCAGAACACTGGGGCCTATATGCTGTATGTAATTTCCACTGATATTTAGAGCTTCACATACCTGTTAATTAACGCGGCTACAAAGACAGGGCCATTGTCGGATTCTATACTGGTTGGAAACCCAAGTCTGGGAATTATTTCTCAAATCAGCGAGCTACTTCATTTTCTTTTTCAGATCAGGTAGGGAAGGCCTCTGCCCAACCGGAGAAGGTACCTACTATTCTAGTAAGTCATGATAACAGGTGACTGCCTTTGCTTCCCCGAAGGACACTCGCTTTCCCTGCATCCTGAGAACTCCACGTCTCAGCCAGTTGGAAAAGCGCTTCTTGGAGGTCATTATTCAGGGGCAACTTCCCCCTGGAGCCCGGGGCCATAGGGAGCGGCTCCACACTCCCAGGGAAAGGCAGAGCCACAGCCACACATCTGTCCCATCCCCTTTGCTCTGTAGGAGAGCTCTAGTGAGCCTAGGTCTGTCAGGAAAATTCTTGGCTCCTATGGGGACACATTCTATGTGTGAAACTGCATCCAGGACCTAGGGGCCACAGGGCGCCTGTTTCTCTCGGGGCGGAGGGGTGGGGGACCTGAAGCAGTGCGGCCCAGCAACAGCTTCCACATCCATCCAATTGCTCTTTTCTTACCTCTGATAGAACTAGCTTTGTTCCAGCCTTTGGCAATTTGGAGGCAAGCGGGCCCCACTTCCTCCCAAGGAGGCATGGGACCTACTTTGAGTGGAAAGGCCCCTCACGGAGCTGAACCCAGGAAGGCACCCAGTCATGTCTGACACATTCCTGCATCCTGCTTCTTCATGAGCAATACCGCTATAAGCTAGGCATGTCTTTCCAAGGCTCAGAGGACAGGGGAGATGCATGGTGCTGCCTCTGGAATTTCGGTCCTCTGAGCAGACCTGGAGGTCTCCCCTTGAAGGAGCTAACCAGTTTCTTCCAAATACAGGCTTGCAAACACACACTGGGTGGCTGCCTCTTCTTCCCTGAAGCACGATCACTTTCCCCGCATCCTGTGAACTCTGCATCCCAGCCTGCTGGAAAAGCGCTTCTTGGAGGTCATTTTTCAGGGACAATTTTCCCTGGAGCCCGGGGCCGTAGGGAGGCCCCATGCTCGCTGGGAAAGGCAGAGTCACATCCACAGTCTGTTCTACCCCTTTTGCCCTGTAGGAGAGCTCTAGTGAGCCTAGGTCTGTCAGGAAAATTCTTGGCTCCTATGGGGACACACCCTGTGTGTTAACCTGCATATCGGACCTAGGGGCCACAGGGCGCCTGTTACTCTCGAGGGGGACCCTGAAGTGGTGCGGCCCAGCAACAGCCTGAACATCCATCCGATTGCTCTTTTCTTCCTTCTGATAGAGCTAGCTTTGCTTCTCGCTTTGGCATTTCGGAAGCCAGGGGAGCCCCACCGCTGTTGTCCTGGGGTCTATTGGAGGTACCGGGTCTATTGGACCCCAGCATGGCACCCGACCCCTCAGACACACTCCCGCAGATTCCTTCCCCATGGGCAGGACTGTTCTGACCTAGGAATGTGTTCCCAAGGCTCAGAAAATGCAGGGAGACACACGGCCCTGACTCTGGAACTGAGGCCGTTGGAGCAGGCCTGGAGGTCTGACGTCTGAGACGCCAAACACTTGCTGCAAGATACAGGTGTGAAAACACACTCTCTGGGGCTGCCTTTCCTTCCTCCAAGGAAGAGAGCTTTTCCAGTCTCCTCCGTGCTGAGTCATACAAGGCTGGAAAGGTCTGGCTTAGAGGGCATTTCTCAGCGGCAATGGCCCCTGAGGCCCTGCACCCAGGGAGGGATTCTACCCTCCCAGGGGAAGTCAAAGCAACCTCCAAACAGCTGTTCTCTCATGTTTCCTCTGCAGGAGGGAGCTAGTGAGCCCAGGTCTGTCTGGAACGTTCTTGGATCCTGTGGGGAAAATATCCTGTGCACACATCTGGATACTGGGCCTAGAGGCCAAAATTCGCATTTCTTTCCCGGGGAGCCCTAACGTGGTGTGACTTAGCAACTGCTTGAAAATCCATCCCATTGCTGTTTTCCTCCTTCTGACAGAGCTAGCTTTGTTCCCTGCTTTGGGATGTCTCAACCGAAGGGCCGGTCCATAGCTACTCGCCTGGGGCCCATTGGATGCGCAAGGTGCCCTCGACTAGGTGACCCTAGCATGGCACTCAGCCCGCTCAGACACACTCCCGAAGCTTCTTTCTCATGGGAAGCACTGCTCCAACCTAGGAATGTGTCTGCAATGCTTGGAAAGTGCAGTGAGACACACAGCCCTGACTCTGCAATCGAGGCCTCAGAGCAAGCCTGCAGCTCTAATGTCTGAGAAGCAAAACACTTGCTGCAAAGAGAGGCCTGAAAACACACTCTCTGTGGATGACTTTCCTTCCTCTAAGGAAGATAGTTTTCCCAGTCTCCTGCTTCCTGAATGTCACACAGCTGGAATGCGCTTGCTTGGAGGTCGTGATTCAGTGGCAATGACCCCTGAGGCCCTTTGCCCAGGGAGGGCTCCCACACTCACAGGCAAATCAAAGCAACTTCCAAGTGAGTCAGCTCTTCACATCAAAGTGGCCAAAGTATTGGAGTTTCAGGTTCAGTATTAGTCCTTCCAATGTATATTCAGACCTGATTTCCTTTAGGATGGAGTGGTTGCGTCTCCTTGTAGTCTAAGCGACCTACAAGCATCTTCTCCAACACCACAGTTCAAAAGCATCCAATTTTCAGCTGTCACTTTCTTTATAGTACATCTTTCATATCCATCCATGACATATGGAAAAACCATAGCCTTGACTGGATGGATCTTTGTTGGCAAAGCAACGTCTCGGCTTTTTTAATATGCCGTCTAGTTTGGTCATCACTTTTCTTCCAAGTCATAAATACGTTTTAAGTTCATGGAGGCAGACATCACCTGCAGTGATTTCCAAGCCCCCCAAAATAGTCTGCTGCTGTTTCCAATGTTTTCCCATCTATTTGCCATGAAGTGATGAGACTGGATGCAATGATTTTAGTTTTCTGAATGCTGAGCTTTAAGCTAACTTTTTCAGTCTCCTCTTTCACTTTCATCAGGAGACTCTTTAGTTCTTCTTCACTTTCTGCCATAAGGGTGGTGTCATCTGCATATCTGAGATTCTTGATATTTCTCCCAGCAATCTGGATTCCAGCGTGTGCTTCCTCCAGCCCAGTGTTTCTCATGATGTACTCTGCATATAAGTTAAATAAGCAGGGTGACAATACACTGCCTTGACATATTCTTTTCCTATTTAGAACCAGTCTGTTGTTCCATGTCCAGTTCGAACTGTTTCTTCCTGACCTGCATACAGGTTTCTCAAGAGACAGGTCAGGTGGTCTGGTATTCCCATCTCTTTCAGAAGTTTTCCCAGTTTTTGTGATCCACACAGTCAAAGGCTTTGGCATAGTCAATAAAGCAGAAATAGATGT
>NW_017193996.1:0-9542 GCF_001704415.2 Capra hircus
ATAAAAACTGATGAAAGAAATCAAAGAGGACACTAATAGATGGAGAAATATACCATGTTCATGGATCGGAAGAATCAATATAGTGAAAATGAGTATACTACCCAAAAGCAATTTACAAATCAATGCAATCCCTATCAAGCTACCAGCCATATTTTTCACAGAACTAGAACAAATAATTTCAAGATTTGTATGGAAATACAAAAACCTCAAATAGCCAAAGCAATCTTGAGAAAGAAGAATGGAACTGGAGGAATCAACTTGCCTGACTTTAGGCTCTACTACAAAGCCACAGTCATCAAGACAGTATGGTACTGGCACAAAGACAGAAATATAGATCAATGAACAAAATAGAAAGCCCAGAGATAAATCCACACACATATGGACACCTTATCTTTGACAAAGGAGGCAAGAATATACAATGGAGTAAAGACAATCTCTTTAACAAGTGGTGCTGGGAAAACTGGTCAACCACTTGTAAAAGAATGAAACTAGATCACTTTCTAACACCGCACACAAAAAAATAAACTCAAAATGGATTAAAGATCTAAATGTAAGACCAGAAACTATAAAACTCCTAGAGGAGAATATAGGCAAAACACTCTCCGACATAAATCACAGCAGGATCCTCTATGATCCACTCGCCAGAATACTGGAAATAAAAGCAAAAATAAACAAATGGGATCTAATTAAAATTAAAAGCTTCTGCAACAAAGGAAAATATAAGCAAGGTGAAAAGACAGCCTTCTGAATGGGAGAAATAATAGCAAATGAAGCAACTGACAAACAACTAATCTCAAAAATATACAAGCAACTTATGCAGCTCAATTCCAGAAAAATAAACGACCCAATCAAAAAATGGGCCAAAGAACTAAATAGACATTTCTCCAAAGAAGACATATGGATGGCTAACAAACACATGAAAAGATGCTCAACATCACTCATTATTAGAGAAATGCAAATCAAAACCACAATGAGGTACACTTCACACCAGTCAGAATGGCTGCGATCCAAAAATCTGCAAGCAATAAATGCTGGAGAGGGTGTGGAGAAAAGGGAACCCTCCTACACTGTTGGTGGGAATGCAAACTAGTACAGCCACTTTGGAGAACAGTGTGGAGATTCCTTAAAAAATTGCAAATAGAACTACATTATGACCCAGCAATCCCACTGCTGGCATACACACTGAGGAAACCAGAATTGAAAGAGACACATGTACCCCAATGTTCATCACAGCACTGTTTATAATAGCCAGGACATGGAAACAACCTAGATGTCCATCAGCAGATGAATGGATAAGAAAGCTGTGGTACATATACACAATGGAGTATTACTCAGCCGTAAAAGGAATACATTTGAATCAGTTCTGATGAGATGGATGAAACTAGAGCCGATTATACAGAGTGAAGTAAGCCAGAAAGAAAAACACCATTAGAGTATACTAACACATATATATGGAATTAAGAAAAGATGGCAATGACAACCTTGTATGCAAGACAGCAAAAAGACACAGATGTGTATAGCGGAATTTTGGACTCAGAGGGAGAGGGAGAGGGTGGGATGATTTGGGAGAATGGCATTGTAACATGTATACTATCATGTAAGAATCGAATCGCCAGTCTATGTCCGACGCAGGATACAGCATGCTTGGGACTGGTGCACGGTGATGACCCAGAGAGATGTTATGGGGAGGGAGGTGGGAGGGGGGTTCATGTTTGGGAACGCATGTACACCCGTGGTGGATTCATGTCAATGTATGGCAAAACCAATACAGTATTGTAAAGTAAAATAAAGTAAAAAAAAAAAAAAAAGACTGAAGGAAGTTGTGTCCCTGACTGACCACAGGGAGGGGAGCCACCTGCCATCTTAGACAACATGCCTACTTCAGGAGGGTCATGAAAGAGAATGAGAACCTTCTGTTTTACTTAAACCATTGTATTTTGGGATCTTACAGTTATAGCAACTTGGCCTTTACATTAATATAGACCTTCTCTGGGCCTTATCTTATTTATTCATTTATTTTTGGTGGTGTTGGCCCTTCGGTGCTGCACGCAGGCTTTCTCTAGTTCCAGCGAGTAGGGGCTACTCTTCGTTGCAGAGCACAGGCTCTAGGGCACAGGCTCAGGAGCTGTGCTGCACAGGCTTAGCTGCTCTGCAGCATGTGGAATCTTCCCGGACCAGGGTTGAACCCGTGTCCCTTGCATCGGAAGGCAAATTCTTATCCACTGTACCGTCAGAGGAGTCCTGGGCTTTCCTCTTGGAAATATTCTGATGAATACCTTAGGTCCCATCTACAGTCAGTAACATGGCTGATGTTTGTCTATAGTTGACCAGCTCCGTTGACTCCGTTAGGGGTCTAGCGCTCTGATGACTGTTGCTGAGAGGCACACCCTCCAAGGTGGGGTCCAAACAGTGAATGGCTGTGTGGCTGGCAGGCTGTTCACTGCACACGGAGTGAGCAGCAAATGCAGCCTGCTTACACTTCACCTGCCAAGTCACGCACCGTGGAGCAGAGCTGCATCCAACCACAGGAGGGCAGTTTTGTTTGTTTTTCCCCTGAGAAAGCATTGCTCACCAAAACTTTGCTCTTTGAGGTATGGCTCTGCCCAGATGAGATCCTTGCTTCCATCTAGAAGGAGAGCCTTTTTCTGGTTTAATACAAAGGCACCCCACTGGCCCTGAGTTTAGATTCAAGAACCAAGAGTTGTCAAGATTTCTGGTATTACAGACAAGCTCCGTGGAGTTCTGTAACTGAGTGAGGGCTCATATGCCCGCAGCAGAGAAAGTCGACCTCTGATAGCGGGTGTTTGCAGCAAAGTAAAGCTTTATTTGTGGGGCTTTCCTGGTGCTCAGATGGTAAGAAAAAAAAAAATCTCCCTGCAATGTGGGAGACTCAGGTTTGATCCCTGGGTAGAGAAAATCCTCTGGAGAAGGGAATGGAAACCCATTCCAGTATTCTTGTCTGGGAAATCCCATGGACAGAGAGCCTAGTGGGCTACAGTCCTTGGGTTGCAAAGAGTCGGGCATGACTGAGAGACTTAACACGCATGCACTTGCAAGGAGGACAGCAAGCAAGGAACTGGGAGACAAACCTCAGGTCCACTTGAACTTGGTCTTCAAGTTAAAGATATTTTAAAGAGGAAGATGACAGAAAAGATTGAGCATCATCTTCTGATCTTTCTTAATCATAGTTCCAGGAATCAGGATGTCTTCAGTTTACAATTCTTTGGCCAAGTGGCCCATGGCTTAGGGATCCCTGAGTTCATTTTGCCCTGGGGAAACATCCTGAGCTTGTAGTTAATGATATCGTTAATACCAGTTTTAGCGCACTGATGATATGACAACAGCAATCTGAGTCATCTGATTGTGGTGAAGCAGTGTTCAGTCAGGCAGACTCTGGGAGATGGTGAGGGACAGAGAGACCTGGTGTGCTCCAGTTCATGGGGTTGCAAAGAGTCAGACACGACTTGGCAGTGGAACAGCAACAACAGCACAGGATTGACTTAGAGGGGATGAGGATGGGATTGGGGTCAGAGGAGACACTCAAGGGAAGAAAGTTCTGGAAAGAGGAATTAAATCATAAATGTGGTAAGGGAACTCAGTTTTAGGGGAACTTGGTTTTCTTCCCAAGAATTGAAGCCCCCACCCCAACCCCCCCAGGGATTGAAGCTGGGTTGCATGCATTGCAGCTAGATTCTTTACCAACTGAGCCAGCAGGGAAGCCCCAGTCTGTGGTCGATCGAGGCAAATTTAAGATCCATGAACAAGAAGAAATAAAGCAGCACAACCCCAGGAGGGAAATTTCTTCTAAACTCCCTTCAGGCTAGACAAGGAAGACAAAGTGAAGAATTAACCCTCCGAGAAGAGGATTAGAGACAGCCATGTTGGTTACTGCGGATGGTGAATGCAGCTGTAATTAAAAGACGCTTGCTCCTTGGAAGGAAAGCTATGACAAACCTAGACAGCGTATTAAAAACCAGAGACATCACTCTGCTGCCACAGATCTGAACAGAGAGCTATGGTTTCCCCAGTAGTCATGTATGGATGTGAAAGCTGGACGATTAAGAAGTTTGGGCACTGAAGAACTGATGCTTTCAAACTGTGGTGCTGGAGAAGACTCTGAGAGTCTCTTGGACTGCAAGGAGATAAATAGTCAATCCTCTTAGTTGAGGCATGAGGATCCAGTTCCCTGACCTGGGATAGAACTGGGCTCCCTGAATGGGGAGCATGGAGTCTTAGCCACTGGACCGCCAGGGAAGTCCCAGAGGTAAACATTTTTAAGCAACTTGACTACCAGACTTAGTATTAATATACCCACATCCTCATGGAGGCTCCAAAATGACCCTGTGCAATGAGTATTCTTCTCATTTCATTTTACAGATAAGGAAACAGAGGCAGAGAGGCCAAGACATTTGTCCAAGGTCACAGAGCTTTGGATTCAGACCAGTGATTTCAAATTGACTCCCCCATGCATGGACCCCCATATGATCTCTCTTTACAGCTGGAGAAACAGGCGTAACAAGGGGAAAGGGCTTGGTGAGAACCTTGGTCAGGCAGGGCTAGGTTCCTCTCTAGAAGTCAGCGAGAAGTACCTGGGCCATTCTGGGCTTGACCTGGAGGACACACATGACTTGGCAGGCAGAGTACACAGAGTGGGAGAGGCAGCAGAATAGTTCCAAAAGAATTCCTCGGGAGGTTAAGGGCCCATGCCTGCTTTGTTTACAGCTTTGTGTTTATAGCCTTGTCAAGAAGGGCATGAAAGAATTATGCACAGGAATGTCTGCAAACACAGGTCTCTTACTCAGACTTCCCACCTCCTCTTCCTCACCGCAGCCCTTTCTTTGGCTGCATTTGGCTGGGGAAACTTGCATGAGACCCTTCCTTCTCTGACCTTCTCTTCTTTAAAAAAAACTATTGATTGATTGATTTGTCTGTGCTGGGTCTTAGTTGCAGCATGCAGTTTCTTTGTTGTGGTATGGCGGTGCTTGTGGTAAAGAACCCGCCTGCCAATGCAGGAGACTTAAGAGATGCAGGTTCCATTCCTGGGTTGGGAAGATCCCCTGGAGGACAGCATGGCAGCTCATTCCAGTGTTCTTGCCTGGAGAATCCAGAGAGTGAAACCTCGTGGGCTACAGTCCCTGGGGCCGCATGGTGTCGGACACGACTGAAGCGACTTAGCACACATACATGCACGTGTGGGGTCTTTAGTTTTGGCATGTGAACCGTTAGTCGCAGCAGGTGGAACCTAGTTCCTTGACCAGGGGTCGAATCCTGGCCCTTGCACTGGAGGTGTGAAGTCTTAACCACTGGACCACCAGGGAAGTCCCAGTTTCTTCATTTTCAAAAATTAGTATAAGCGAGGAGCTCTAGGATAGACTTTGGAGGCAAAAACAGCTTGGGTTCAAGCCACGTCTCTGCTGGATGGCAACCTTGGACATATACTTTAGCCTCTTTGAGCCTCGATTTTCCTCTGTGAATTGGGGGTGAAATGACATAAGGCCTGGCTTGTCAAACTGTCAGGCAGTGCTGACTCACAGCAGGCTCTCTAATAAGAGCATTCTTGTCATTATGAATGTTTTCGTCAGGAATGTTAACATTGGCATCATTGCAAGGAAGGCTTATTGTTTGAGGGGTTTTTGCCTTTTTTTTTTTTTTTTGCCACGTGGCATGTTGAATCTTAGTTTCCTAACTGAGGACTGAACCTGTGCTCCCTGACATAGAAACATGGAATTTTAACCACTGGACCGCCAGGGAAGTCCTGTTTGAGGGTTTTGGAGCTGGGTGGACCTGGGGTCAAATCCATCTCTGCTGCATTCTAACCCTGACTAGAGACCACCCCCAACCCCGTCTGAGCTGTTTCCTCATCTAGAGGTCAGGGATAGCTGACTCAGAAGACTAGAGGGTTCAATCATGTAATTTCATGAATGTAAATTGCTCAGTGTAAAGCTAGTTTGGACTAAGAAAAACTCTGTCGACATTAACTATTATCCTGAGATTCTAAGATCCCTCAGCACTGCACCCACCCTTCCAGGTGCATCTATTACTGAGTCCAGGCTCACTTTTATTTGGAAAACCAGCTGAGAAGCTGGCTGACTGATGTGTCAAAATAACCATCCTATGGGATCTGGATGCCAGGTTCTTTTATAGAACAGAAGTGAAGGGAGGTGAGGAAACAAGGCAAAAAGCCCATTAACCTTGCCTGTATCTCCTAGAATGGCAAACTTGGGCAGGGGAATGTGTCAATCTCCTCTTTCCCGAAGCCATTCACAGGTAGGCAGGATCAGATGATCTCTCTGTGAGCTGGACAAAGGCATTCTAGCCCTACAGGTCAAGCAGAGGGGGCAGAGTTCCCTAAAGCAGGCCATTATGCCTGGTTATAATAACAAAAACAACATAAAGCAAGTTAAAGGAACAATTCCAACATGGAGTTAGAATTGGCTCTTCCCTGCACACATGATTCCTCTGGATGGCTTTCCTCCCAAATGAGGGTGCTTCAGCCCCCAACCTGCTTGTCTGGAATAGCAGCAAGACCAGAGCAACCCCAGCCCTTTGTGTGTCTGGGAATTTCCCATCCACCCATTGTCCCAGCCACCATCCCAGCTCCAGCCTCATCTTCCCCATGTCTTCCCTTGTTTGCAGCTTACCACCAAATCCTGTCCATTTTACCACCAAAGTATCTCCACTTAGAAGATACTCAATCTGGGGGCCATCTCATTTAACCACTTATACTTGCTTTCCTGTTTGAAGAATATGGGGCAGAAACAGAATCTATCAATATATCAGAGGATTGTCAAATGCATTAAATAGCTAAAGACTGGAAAGCTGAGTGTCTGAGACATAGTAAGAAGTCAATAAAGGAACTCACCAAAAAAAAAAAAAAAAAGAGTTGAAACAACTCCAGGGTGACTTGCATAAGAGGGGTTAAGTTGACAAACAACACACTGGCCCATCACACAGTTTGCAATAGTATTCTTTTCCTGACAAACTGACCCTAAAACAGGAAACAAAGCCTCCAAATCATTAAAAACAAAGGGCACCAGAGAGTCAGCCTTCATAGCTATTAATAACACTCCAGCCAGGTGCAGGTACAAACGTGGAGCTTATACTTGAAAGTACTTGCTTAAATAGGAATGCTATGTTATAGGAGATCTCACTGTGAAATGGCCAAGATGGGGCTCTTTTGACATTCTAAGATTGTTTGTTCTGTGTAAGCTCTAGAGAAAGCCTACTTGAAAAAGCTATTCCCCCACCTCCTCCGCCTCCCTCAAAATTCTGCCTCTAAGGGAACAGAAGTCCTGTAAGAGGGAAGAGTCAATGCTGACCTTCCACATGTTAGATCTGTCTCTTTGACTTAACCCTGACCCTGGTATTCTTTACCAGGGCTTCCCTGGTACTTAGCTGGTAAAAATCCCCCTGCAATGCAGGAGACCCCAGTTCAATTCCTGGGTTGGGAAGGTCCCCTGGAGAAGGGAACAGCTATCCACTCCAGTGTTCTTGCCTGGAGAATTCCATGGACAGAGGAGTCGGGCAGGCTGCAGCCCACAGGGTCACAGGGAGTCAGATACAACTGAATGACTAACACTAGGAGATATTTGCAAGACTAACGGCCTTTTCCACTTTGTTTCCTCACCCCCGCCCCAGCTTCTAATTCATAAACAAACCTGGCATCCAGACAGGATGGTTATTTTGAGATTTTAGTCTGCTGTCTTCTTGGTCAGCCAGCTTTCTGAATCAAGTCCCATTCCTTGCTTCAACGCTGTGTCTTGAATTCGCTGGCCTACTGTGGCAAGCAGACTGAGCTTGGACTCCATAAGAATCCTAAGGGGAGCTTGCATTCCTCTTCAGGTGCCTTTGGGGTGTAAATGTTCTACCTGCTCTTTTCAATAATTCCAGGACTTCCCTGGTGTCCCGTGGTTAAGACTCTGTGCTTCCAGTGCAGGGAGTCCAGGCTCCATCCTTAGTCAGAGAACTAGATCCCACATGCTCCAACTAAACTGAAGATCCTGCCTGCTGCAGCAAAGGTCCTGTGTACGGCACAGTCAAATAAATAAAGACTTTTTAAAATAAGAGAGATAATTCTTAAAATTGAAAAAAGAAGCCTTTTAAAACTCAAAAGTTTAAGTGTCTTCTCCACAAAACAGTACAAGACTTTAGCCTTCAGAGTGAGCAGACCTAACATATCTCAAATGCTATTTATAAACGAGTTAATTTTATATTGTATCTGATCCATGAGTAAGGGTTTCATTTTTTATTTTTATTTTTAAAATTCATGACTAAAGTTTTAAAATGAAAGTTGAGATCTGTGGTTATGTCTGTCTATATGTCTATTTGTGTACATTATAGATATAATATTTTTTTTCTATCTCTGAATGGTATTATCAAAACTAATTTGCAAAAGACCTCTATTTAATTGGCATAAAAAGTAAGTGCAAACATTTTAGTAAAATTCCAGAGGATCACAGTCTTTTGGTAAAGTAAAAATTTTGGCTGTAAAGTATTTGGTTAGTCAAAATAAGAAGACTGGACAGGAAGATGATCCTGCTGACCGAAAAAAAGATGCACAATGTGAGACTTGTGAGTGAAGTTTTATTTGGGGCAAAATGAGGACAGCAACCGGGAGGAGTGCATCCCAAATAGCTCTGAGAAACTATAGTGTTCCAAAGAGGTAGTGGGAGAAGGTCAAATATATATGATTTTGGTGAAAGAGGAGGTCAGTGCAATCAAGCACTTATTTTACAAAAGGTTTTCTGCTAGTCACAAGAAGCTGATGTCATCGTGAAGAGATCTAGTGCTTTTCTAGATATGAGGAGATGCAAAGATCGGGATAATCAAATGAGCTCCTGAAAACATCAAACTATGTAAAGATTTGTTCCACCAGTTTCCCTGGAGCATAGAGTGCCTCATTCTCCACACCGAGCTCATTTCAAAGCGTGTCACAGGTCGACAGCCGCAGCAGCAGCACAGGATTCAATCTTTGCAGGCAGATGGCTAATGTCCTTGGCAAGTGCCAATTTGTAGTTGATAATCCCTTGAGTGATGAATTAAACAAAGAACAAGAAGATATTACAAATAGTACTTCAAGAACTTCCTTCTCCATTAAAGACCTTGTTCTCGCTCTCTCGCCTCGGCGCTTCCAAGAGGACCAAGAAAAGAAGGAACCACAGTCGTGCCAAAAAGGGCCACGGCCACGTGCAGCCTATTCCCTGCACCAACTGTGCCCACCGCGTGCCCACGGATAAGGCCATTAAGAAGTTCGTCATTCGGCACGTCGTAGAGGCTGCAGCTGTCAGGGACATTTCTGAAGCGAGTGTTTTCAACGCCTATGTGCTTCCCAAGCTGTATGTGAAACTACATTGCTGCGTGAGTTGTGCCATTCACAGCAAGGTTGTCAGGAATCGCTCTCCGGAAGCCGGGAAGGACCGAACACCTCCAGCCCGATTTAGACCTGCGGGTGCTGCCCCACGTCCTCGACTAAACCATGTAAGGATCCAAGTCCTTAAAGATGGAAGAAATATTGGTTTCTCTGAAAAGACAATAAAATGGAA
>NW_017193997.1:0-9542 GCF_001704415.2 Capra hircus
TGTGGCTTTCCCTGGAGTCTTTCCATGAGGCTTTCCACAGGGCTATTCCACTTGCCATCATGGTGTGAGTCGATCCTCGCGTGAAAGTCGAACCAGTGCAGAGAAAACAGGAAACCTCCTTCCCACAGTAGGGGGGTACACTGTCCCTTGGGCGGGTATCTCCAGGGCACTCGCGCTGGGGGTTTGCCCGCGGAGGTGCAGGGCCTCAGGCTCCACGTGAGAAAAGCCCCAAATGGCATTAGCTGCCAGTCCAGACGCTGGCCCCATCAGGTCTCTGGCCGGAGCCTTGGCTCCAGGCAACTCAAAGCCCTCGGGGTGGCACTCTGTGACTGCTGTAGGGAAAGGACGCCAAGAGCCACGGAGGAGTTGGGGAGGGGGCATGGGGGAAACGGAGGCGAGGACAGCGAGGGATCTAGGTGGAGGCGCTGGAGAGAGCGTCTGGTGTCCCGGAATGCCTCGGAGGAGCCAGCGGGGGACAGTCGAGGCCCAGGGACCTGTGGAATGTGAAAGGCGGGAAATCCCAGAGCAAGGCAGGCTGGGAAAGGGGGCGTTGGTGGCCAATTCAAAGGGACCTTGGGCGTTTCCTGGGCGGTGAGCTCCCTTGGCAGCTGCTGAGGGCCCCTGATTGATCCACCGGGGTTGATCCCACCCGCCCCGCTGCGAGGGAGGGGCCACAAACCAAAGCGCGAACTGCCCGCCCACCCGCGGGGATCTTGGCGTCCAGGGCTCAGCCGTGCCGGGAAAAGCCCACTCGCTCCCACGGGACTCCGTCGCAGGGTCTCTGCTTGGAAAGAGGCCAGGGGCGGCCCCATCTACCCCACCCAAACCCTATTGACGTTCAATGGTGGCGGAGACGCCTCCCGTTCTCCAGAGTCCTAAGCTGCTGGGTCCCGCCCGCCTCGCCAGCAGTCTGCAGCGTGCCCGTGTGCCTCTCCACCATGGCTTCGTCGGCTCCTCCAGCACCTCAAGCGGTACGTTTGCCCTCGTCCCTGTGGTCGGATCACATCTCAGGGGATTTGCGGGTGGCCTGGGCAAGGGCTCTCGGCCAATGTGTTGACCCCCCTCCCACCCGAGAACGGCTGGGACCCATCGGCCAGGCCGGGGTTTCCGAGGCGTCAGGTGTGCCCAAATTCGGAGGGCGTGGCATCGTTCGTTCATTTGCTCGCTTTGGCACACACATGGCTTCTCCGTTCTCTTTTCTGGGAAGACAGTGTTGTTTCAGGGGGCGTGCTGCGGGGGGCGGGGGCGGGGGTTGCGGGGTGGTGGGAGCGGGTGCTGTGCTGGGATGAGGCCCTTTATCCTCACATCTTCCTGTGGGAATGGGAGTCGGGGAGGCTCTGTGGCCTTGCTGCCTTCAGTGGCTTCCTCTGCACAGGGGCCTAGTGGCTTCTGCTTTTGTCAGGGCGTTACGGGGTTTGGGCTTCGCTTTGGTGGCCTTGGCCTTTGCCTTGGCCTGGGCCTTGGCCTTGGCCTTGGCCCTTGCCTTGGTCTTGGGCTTGCCCTTGCCCTGCCTTGAACTTGAACTTGACCTTGACCTTGAACTTGACCTTGACTTTGAACTTGAAATTGGCCTTGACCTTGACTTGAACTTGACTTGACCTTGACCTTCAACTTGAACTTGAACTTGACCTTGAACTTGAACTTGACTTTGAACTTGAACTTGAACTTGACCTTGACTTTGAACTTGAACTTGAACTTGACTTGACCTTGACCTTGACTTTGACCTTGACCTTTGACCTTGACCTTGACTTGAACTTGAACTTGAACTTGGACCTTGAACTTTGAATTGACTTGAACTTGAACTTGAACTTGAACTTGACCTTTTTGAACTTGAACTTGGAACTTTTTTGTTGACTTGACCTTGAACTTGAACTTGATTCTTGACTTGACCTTGATTTGAGGGAGACCTCGAGATTGCTCAGAAGCGGAGGTCCAGAAGCAGGGCCCTGTATCTCCCTTCCCTTTGTGATCATTGCAAAGACATTCCTAGCTGATAGCGGGAGTGCCCCTGAAGAAGCAAGCAGTGGGAGTGTGTTTGACACGACTGTGTGTTGCCTGCAAGGGGCCTTTCCTCTCGAAGGCCCCATGTCCCCTTGGGGAGGGTGTCATGCCTCTTTTCTCCTCACTGCCAAAGGGTGGAGCCAAGCTCGCTCTGTCAGAGGTACAAAAACAGCAATTGAATGGGTTTTCAAGCTCTTGCTAGGCTGCACCCTTTCAGGGCCCACTTTACTGAAACAGGTGCTCTGTGGCCCTGGTTGGGTATGCAGGTTCACAAACAGGGTGAGATCCTGTCCAAGCCAAGAATTTTCCTGAAAGACCTAGGCTCACTAGAGCTCTCCTCCAGAGCAAAGGGGATAGAGGAGATGTATGGAGGAGTCTTTGCCTTTCCCTGTGAGTGTGGGGCTAGTCCCTACGGCCCCAAGCTCAGGGATAACTGCCTCTAAGAAAGGAATGGCAAGAAGCGCTATTCTTGGAGGTTGGGACAGGGAGTTCGCAGCATGTGGGGAAAGAAAGACTTCTTCGGGGAAGAAGAGGCAACCACGGGGGTGTGTTTGCAAGCCTCTATTTGGAAGGAACAGGTTTGCTTATACAACTCAAGACCTCCAGATCTGCTCAGAGGACTGAAGTTCCAGAGACAGGGCCATGTATCTCCCTTCCCCTTTGAGATCCTTGCAAAGACATTCCTAGCAGATCGTGGGAGTGCCCATGAAGAAGCAAGCAGCGGGAGTGTGCTTGACATCACTGGCTGCCTACCTGGGCTCAGCTCCTCAAGGGGCCTTTCTCTCCTGGTAGGCCCTATGTCCCCTTTGGGAGAGGGTGGTGCCCTCTTCCCTCCACACTGCCAAAGGGTGGAGGTGGAGCAAACTCGTTCTCTCCCGAGGTTAAAAAAAAAGACAAATTGGATGGATTTTTAAGCTCTTGCTATGCTGCACCCTCCAGGACCCACTCGAGCAAACAGGTGCCTGTGGCCCCTAGGTCGGGTATGCAGGTTCACAACCGGGTGTGATCCCGTCAAAGCCAAGAATTTTCCTGACAGACCTAGGCTCACTAGAGCTCTCCTCCAGAGGAAAGGGGACAGAAAAGACGTGTGTGTGGAGGTGGCTCTGCCTTTCCAGGTCCCAATCTCAGGGATAACTGCCCTAAGAAAGGAACTGCTGCTGCTGCTGCTGCTAAGTTGCTTCAGTCGTGTTCGACTCTGTGCGACGCCATAGACGGTAGCCCACTAGGCTCCCCGTCCTGGGATTCTCCAGGCAAGAACAGTAAGTGGGTTGCCATTGCCTTCTCCAATGCATGAAAGTGAAAATGAAAGTGCAGTCGCTCAGTCGTGTCCGACCCTCAGCGACCCCACGGACTGCAGCCTACCAGGCTTCTCCGTCCATAGGATTTTCTGAAAGGAACTGCAAGACGCGCTTTTTCCTGGAGGCTGGGAAAGGGAGTTCGCAGGATGTGGGGAAAGAGATCCTCCTTCGAGGAAGAATAGGCGGCCACTTGTTTTGTGTTGCAACCTCTATTTGGAAGGAACAGGTTAGCTTATACAAAGGGAGACCTCCAGATCTGCTCAGAGGACCGAAGTTGCAGAGGCAGGTCGGTGTATTTCCCTTCATTTGCGATCCTTGCAAAGACATTCCTTGCTGATAGATATTCAGCAAGGGCCTTTGAGACTGTTGTTTTCTTTCCTAGGTTCAAAGATTCCTTCAGTTCCTAATATAGATATCCTAGAAATTATCTGACATCCGTGAAAATCTGATATGTCCTGGTCAAATGCTGTCAGTTATAATTCCAGTTATCATATTAAAGCATTTCAAGTCGCAGCAGTGACCAGATTACATTGTCAATTTCTATTTAATCAGGTTTTAACCATGTCTTCTATGATTTCACACTGATGCCTTTGCAGAAATACTGCTACTTCAAGATATATGGAATATACTTTTTTAAGCTTACCGATAATTTGTTTGTTTGTTTGTTTGTCTTCTGGTAAGCTGGTACCAGATGGAATTTAGTCTCCTCTCTAGGTTAAGAGAACAAAGTTTCTTAGAATGCAATTTTTGATAACAGACTATGAGTTTTTACCTTTCATTGATTTATAATTGTTTTCATCATCTGTTTTTTACTTCGGTAAAGTAAATAAGCCTTATTTAAGATTTTGGTACATGTAGGATGGACTAAGCTTTCCCCACTCTTGCAAGTTCCCTTAACCCTTCAGATTCTTCTCGTGGGACCAAAGATCTCACTTTCCTCCAGAGGGACAATCCAAGCTTTTTATTAGTTGATCTGCCCCTGACATCAGAGTCATTTGAGCATGAGTTGGCCTATAATTTAGGCATGAAACTATGACTACATAAAGAAAAGGTGACTTTATGATTCAGGGATGGCCATGATATGCCTTGCACTTCAGAGAAAATGGGTTAAAATGATTTTTTTTTCTTCAAAACTGCACAGCCAGTTCTTTCAGCATATGCAATTGAAAACATCTAGTCATTAGGTCAGTTTTCATTCCAATCCCAAAGAAAGGCAATGACAAAGAATATTCAAGCTGCTGCACAATTGCACTCATCTCACACACTAGTAAAGTAATGCTCAAAATTCTCCAAGTTCACATGAACTGTGAACTTCCAAATGTTCAAGAGGGATTTAAAACATGCAGAGAAACCAGAGATCAAACTGCCAACATCCACTGGATCATTGAAAAAGCAAGAGAGTTCCAGAAAAAAAGACATCTATTTCTGCTTTATTGACTATGCCAAAGCCTTTGACTGTGTGGATCACAATAAACTGGGAAAAAAATTCTGAAAGAGATGGGAATACCAGACCACCTGACCTGTCTCTTGAGAAACCTGTATGCAGGTCAGGAAGAAACAGTTCGAACTGGACATGGAACAACAGACTGGTTCTAAATAGGAAAAGGAATATGTCAAGGCAGTGTATTGTCACCCTGCTTATTTAACTTATATGCAGAGTACATCATGAGAAACACTGGGCTGGAGGAAGCACACGCTGGAATCCAGATTGCTGGGAGAAATATCAAGAATCTCAGATATGCAGATGACACCACCCTTATGGCAGAAAGTGAAGAAGAACTAAAGAGTCTCCTGATGAAAGTGAAAGAGGAGAGTGAAAAAGTTAGCTTAAAGCTCAGCATTCAGAAAACTAAAATCATTGCATCCAGTCTCATCACTTCATGGCAAATAGATGGGAAATTGGAAACAGCAGCAGACTATTTTGGGGGGCTTGGAAATCACTGCAGGTGATGGCTGCCTCCATGAACTTAAAACATATTTATGACTTGGAAGAAAAGTGATGACCAAAACTAGACAGCATATTAAAAAGCCGAGACGTGCTTTGCCAACAAAGATCCATCCAGTCAAGGCTATGGTTTTTCCATATGTCATGGATGGATATGAAAGATGTACTATAAAGAAAGTGACAGCTGAAATTAGATGCTTTTGAACTGTGGTGTTGAAGAAGATGCTTGTAGGTCGCTTAGACTACAAGGAGACGCAACACTCCATCCTAAAGGAAATCAGGTCTGAATATACATTGGAAGGACTAATACTGAACCTGAAACTCCAATACTTTGGCCACTTGATGTGAAGAGCTGACTCACTTGGAAGTTGCTTTGATTTGCCTGTGAGTGTGGGAGCCCTCCTGGGCAAAGGGCCTCAGGGGTCATTGCACTGAATCACGACCTCCAAGCAAGCGCATTCCAGCTGTGTGACATTCAGGAAGCAGGAGACTGGGAAAACTATCTTCCTTAGAGGAAGGAAAGTCATCCACAGAGAGTGTGTTTTCAGGCCTCTCTTTGCAGCAAGTGTTTTGCTTCTCAGACATCAGAGCTGCAGGCTTGCTCTGAGGGCCTCAATTGCAGAGTCAGGGCTGTGTGTCTCACTGCACTTTCAAGCATTGCAGACACATTCCTAGGTTGGAGCAGTGCTTCCCATGAGAAAGAAGCCTCGGGAGTGTGTCTGAGCGGGCTGAGTGCCATGCTAGGGTCACTAGTCGAGGGCACCTTGCACATCCAATGGCCCCAGGCGAGTAGCTATGGACCGGCCCTTCGGTTGAGATATCCCAAAGCAGGGAACAAAGCCAGCTCTGTCAGAAGGAGGAAAACAGCAATGGGATGGATTTTCAAGCAGTTGCTAAGTCACACCACGTTAGGGCTCCCCGGGAAAGAAATGCAAATTTTGGCCTCTAGGCCCAGTATCCAGATGTGTGCACAGGATATTTTCCCCACAGGATCCAAGAATGTTCCAGACAGACCTAAGCTCACTAGCTCTCTCCTGCAGAGGAAATGAAATATTGTTGCTGAACCACGAAAAGATGCTGGGATTCTTGCTTATGGAGGAGAAGAATTCAATCCAGGGCCCAAGACGAGGCTTGATTGCTCAGAGCTTTTGTGCAATAGAGTTTTATTAAAGTATAAGGAGATAGAGAAAGCTTCTGACAGAGACATCACAAGGGCAGAAAACGTACCCCCTTGCTAGTGTTAGTAATGGAGTTATATACTCTCCATAAGTTATGACGAACAAAAGAATGTCTGGAGGTTGTAAAGACTCACTAGACCTACTCCCATAATTGACATTTTAAGATAACAGGATTAGCCAGAAGGTTTTTTCAGAGACCGTCCTCAAGAAGGATGCATGATTGTTATATAATCCTAAGGAATGTAGAGGAAAAACAGTTTGTCCTTTCTTCTCCTTGAGAATTCTAGACCCCTCTCTCCTTGGGGACCCTTGAACTTCTTAGAAACCTGCCTTGGCAATGACTCTCTCAGAAACATGATTGAACAGCCGTTTGGAGCTTCCTTTGACTTTCCCTGGGAGGGAGGAGCCCTCCCTGAGCACAGGGCCTCAGGGGCCATGGCCAATGAAAAATAATCTCCCAGCAAGTGCTTTTCAGCCCTGTGTGACTCTCAGCCCACAGGAGGCTGAGAAAACTCTCTTCCTTGGAGGAAGGAAAGGCAGCCAAGAGTGTGTTTTCAGGCCTGTATCTTGCAGCAAGTGTTTGGCTTGTTAGACAGAAGACCTGCAGGCCTGTTCCAACAGACTCAATGCCAGAATCAGGGCCTTGTGTCTCCCTGCAGTTTCCTGGCCTTGCAAACACATTCCTAGGTGAGAGCAGTCCTGCCCATGGGACTGCTGCGGGAGTGTGTCTGAGGGGGCCAGGTGTCATGCTGGGGTCACCTGGTCGAGGGCACCTTGCACCTCCAATGGACCCCAGGCAAGGAGTTGCAGGCCACCACCTTGCTTCTGAAATCCCAAAATGGGGAGCAAAGCTCGCTCTGTCAGAGGGAAGAAAACAGCAACAGGATGGATTTTCAAGCAGTTGCTAGGCTGTACTGCGTTAGGGCTCCAAGGAAGGAAATGCGAATTTTAGCCCTACGACTGGTATCCAGGTGGGCTCCCAGGATGATTTCCCCGCAGGATCCAAGAACGTTCCAGACAGACCTGGGCTCACTAGCTCCCTCCTGCAGAGGAACATGAGAGAACAGCTGTTTGGAGGTTGCTTTGACTTCCCCTGGGAGGGTAGGATCCCTCCTGGGTGCAGGGCCTCAGGGGCCATTGCGCTGAGAAATGCCCTCTAAGCCAGACCTTTGCAGCCTTGTATGACTCAGCACGGAGGAGACTGGAAAAGCTCTCTTCCTTGGAGGAAGGAAAGGCAGCCCCAGAGAGTGTGTTTTCACACCTGTATCTTGCAGCAAGTGTTTGGCGTCTCAGACGTCAGACCTCCAGGCCTGCTCCAACGGCCTCAGTTCCAGAGTCAGGGCCGTGTGTCTCCCTGCATTTTCTGAGCCTTGGGAACACATTCCTAGGTCAGAACAGTCCTGCCCATGGGAAGGAGGCTGCGGGAGTGTGTCTGAGGGGGTCGGGTGCCATGCTGGGGTCCAATAGACCCGGTACCTCCAATAGACCCCAGGACAACAGCGGTGGGGCTCCCCCTGGCTTCCGAAATGCCAAAGCGAGAAGCAAAGCTAGCTCTATCAGAAGGAAGAAAAGAGAGCAATCGGATGGATGTTCAGGCTGTTGCTGGCCGCACCACTTCAGGGTCCCCCCCGAGAGGAACAGGCGCCCTGTGGCCCCTAGGTCCGATATGCAGGTTAACACACAGGGTGTGTCCCCATAGGAGCCAAAGAATTTTCCTGACAGACCTAGGCTCACTAGAGCTCTCCTACAGGGCAAAAGGGGTAGAAAGACTGTGGATGTGACTCTGCCTTTCCAGCGAGCATGGGGCCCTCCCTACGGCCCCGGGCTCCAGGGAAAATTGTCCCTGAAAATGACCTCCAAGAAGCGCTTTTCCAGCAGGCTGGGATGCAGAGTTCACAGGATGCGGGGAAAGTGATCGTCCTTCAGGGAAGAAGAGGCAGCCACCCAGTGTGTGTTTGCAAGCCTGTATTTGGAAGAAACTGGTTAGCTCCTTCAAGGGAGACCTCCAGGTCTGCTCAGAGGACCGAAATTCCAGAGGCAGCACCATGCATCTCCCCTGTCCTTTCTGAGCCTTGGAAAGACATGCCTAGCTTATAGCGGTATTGCTCATGAAGAAGCAGGATGCAGGAATGTGTCAGACATGACTGGGTGCCTTCCTGGGTTCAGCTCCGTGAGGGGCCTTTCCACTCAGAGTAGGTCCCATGCCTCCTTGGGGAGGAAGTGGGGCCCGCTTGCCTCCCAAATTGCCAAAGGCTGGAACAAAGCTAGTTCTATCAGAGGTAAGAAAAGAGCAATTGGATGGATGTGGAAGCTGTTGCTGGGCCGCACTGCTTCAGGCCCCCCACCCTCCCCCGAGAGAAACAGGCGCCCTGTGGCCCCTAGGTCCTGGATGCAGTTTCACACATAGAATGTGTCCCCATAGGAGCCAAGAATTTTCCTGACAGACCTAGGCTCACTAGAGCTCTCCTACAGAGCAAAGGGGATGGGACAGATGTGTGGCTGTGGCTCTGCCTTTCCCTGGGAGTGTGGAGCCGCTCCCTATGGCCCCGGGCTCCAGGGGAAGTTGCCCCTGAATAATGACCTCCAAGAAGCGCTTTTCCAACTGGCTGAGACGTGGAGTTCTCAGGATGCAGGGAAAGCGAGTGTCCTTCGGGGAAGCAAAGGCAGTCACCTGTTATCATGACTTACTAGAATAGTAGGTACCTTCTCCGGGTTGGGCAGAGGCCTTCCCTACCTGATCTGAAAAAGAAAATGAAGTAGCTCGCTGATTTGAGAAATAATTCCCAGACTTGGGTTTCCAACCAGTATAGAATGCGACAATGGCCCTGTCTTTGTAGCCGCGTTAATTAACAGGTATGTGAAGCTCTAAATATCAGTGGAAATTACATACAGCATATAGGCCCAGTGTTCTGGAATGGTGGAAAGAAACAAACAAACTCTTGAAGAAACACTTTCAAAATGGATCATAGAGACTGACTGTACATGGATGGGCTTGCTTCCGGCAGACTTACTCATATTACGGGTAACCGCACGTTCCCAGTTGTTGTCCTTATGAAATTTTCTATGGAGACCCCCTCCCACAGTGAGGCAGGTGTTAGCAGATTTGCCACAAGTAAGGGG
>NW_017193998.1:0-9542 GCF_001704415.2 Capra hircus
ATTCCGGGGTTCCCGTCGCATCTCAAGAGGAGGCGCTCTCCACAGGAAAGGCGAGAGAACTCCAGGGTCGTGCCACCATTCCCAGAGTCCCCCAGATGTCTCAGTCCATTCCAGGGAAACCTGTTTTCCCTGCACTGCCTCAACTTTCAAGCCGAGGATCGACTCACACCACGGTGGCACGTTGGACAGCCCGTGGGAAAACCTCGAGGGAAAGCCTTGTGGGAAAGCCTCTAGTGAAAGCCACAGAACCCATGATCCACGCGAAGGGAATAGTGACACTGTGGCTACAGCTCGGTAGGAAAGCGCACATGCATGCCCCCACTCGAGACGAGGACTGACTTCCCTGGGGGAGACTCCAGAAGTACCTCAAGATACATGTCAGCACTGGAGAGGAATCTCAGGTTCCGGCAGCGACTCCACTCAAGGTCTTAGGCCCCGGCATCGACGGGGCGAGGAATCCCGAGGAGGCCCCGAGCAACTCGCATGGGGACTGGCCTTTCCTGAGGCCACCAGAGCGGGTCCCTGGTGGTCCCCGTCGTAAGTCGAGAGCACCTGCCGCAACTCGAGAAAATCCAAGAGGTTCTCCCTCCAGGAGACATGAGGCCCATTTCCCCTGAAGCGTCTCGTGGCTAATCACACCTGACCTCTGGAATCTCCAAAGGGTCCTTCACACCCTTGCTGCAACTCAAGAAGTTCCCTGACATACCCGTCTCCACTCGAGAGGAAGCACGAGAGTCCCGCCCACATCCAGAGGAGCCCCGTTTCCGCCTCCTAGCTCGAGAGGGGAGATCCTTTCCCTGCGTGGTCGGGAAAGAATTCCCAGCGTTCCCATCGCATCTCAAGAGGAGGCACTCTCCACAGGAAAGGCGAGAGGAACTCCAGGGTCGTGCCACCATTCCCAGAGTCCCCCAGATGTCTCAGTCCATTCCAGGGAAACCTGTTTTCCCTGCACTGCCTCGACTTTCAAGCCGAGGATCGACTCACACCACGGTGGCACGTGGGACAGCCCTGTGGGAAAGCCTCGTGGGAAAGCCACAGATCCCTTGATCCACGCGAAGGGAAGCGTGACACTGCTGCTACAGCTCGGGAGGAAAGCACACGTGCATGCCCCGCCTCGACACGAGGACTGACTCCCCTGGGGAGACTCAGGAAGTACCCCAACATCCATGTCAGCACTGGAGAGGAATCCTCAGGTTCCGGCACCGACTCCACTCAAGGTCTTATGCCGGGTCCAGCCCCGGTGGATCCAGGGAATTCGAAGCGTGGACGACCTTGGCGTGGAAAGACTTGGTTATTTATTAATGTAAGATTAGATTAGGAAACTATAGTGTAGTAAGAAGATGAAGTGGAGTAAGAGGGCTGAATAGCTTGGTTTATCCGGACGGCCAATAAAATTCCAGACAAGGAATTTGCACCACCTACGTTGGGCCACCGGCGCCCGCTTGAATATCTAAGGGTGCCTCGCCTTAAGCTCCCTTTCGTGGGTCTTAACAGCCAGGGCAAGTAAGTAGACCTGGCGAGCCTCCGCACTCCAGGTGGAGATTCAGCCTGAAGTTAAAGTAAAGAGCAGAGAGAAGGAAAGGTAGAGAAGAAGAAAGAGAGAGAAAGACACGGGGGGAGCCAGAGTCCCAAGAAACCAGGCTGAGAGACTAGTTCGAGAAGCTGGTCCGAGAAACTGGCCCCCGGCCCCTGGCCTCCTCCTTTATTGTTCAGAAGGCCTTTTATACTTTTGATAAAACATGGAGATCAATGGATAACACAAAATTATGTAGTGTTCGCAACCCAGATTCTTTCTGTATATCATTTTGTATACAAAAGGTCTCAGGTGATTTACATTATCTTCTGGCCAAGAGGCTTGTTAACACTTTTTGGCTCTCTTCCTTAATGAATGTTAATTTTGTTTCCCCTGAAGTGTTTTTCTTTAATCTGCATCTCCTTAAAGCATTAAAGTTACATCTCTATAGAACAAAGGCAGTGGGGTTATAACAAAGAAGGTACTTAACTCAAAGATCTAATGTTGCTAATACCAGGTCTACTACTTGTTTTTCTATATACCAACTATATCTAAAAATAAAGGATATGAAAATTTGGCAGCAAGCATTGACCCAAAAAATGAAACTTTTAATCAGTCCTATTCTAAAGATTTTGACTCCTCGGAAGCTCCTGCATTCCTAGGATGTTTTAAGCTTCCTGTGCCTCCTGCGGTCAGGAGGCCTCAAACAATCACAAGCGCAGCTGTACGAGTCCTACAGGCAGGCTAGAAAGCCATCAGAGGGTTTTTGGATTGAAACACTCTTTCAAATGCAGAAGACTAACGCCCTGAATTGACTTTTTCCAGAAAAGGTCAGAAGAGTGAAAAAGCAGAGCGAAAAAACCGGCAGATTTTTGTTGGGGTACATGCTTAAAATTTCCAGGGGTCCCTGAAGTCTGAGCACGCCTTGCGTATGTCAGCTTCCTTCCTCATAGCCTTGTCACGGGCGGGCTTCCTCACACTGGCTCCCGGCAGTCTTAGGCCCCGGCATCGACGGGAGAGGAATCCCGAGAGGCCCCGAGCAACTCGCATGCGGACTGGCCTTTCCTGAGGCCACCAGAGCGGGTCCCTGAGGTCCCGTCGTAAGTCGAGAGCACCTGCTGCAACTCGAGAAAATCCAGGAGGTTCTCCCCTCCAGGCGAGATGAGGCCCATTTCCGCTGAGGCGTCTCGAGGCTAATCACACCTAACTTCTGGAACTTCCAAAGGGTCCTTCACACCCTTGCTGCAACTCAAGAAGTTCCCCGACATACCCGTCCCACTCGAGAGGAAGCACGGGAGTCCCGCCCACATCGACCAGGAGCCCGTTTCCGCCTTCTAGATCGAGAGGAGGGATCCTTTCCCTGCGTGGTCGGCGAAAGAATTCCCGGCGGTCCCGTCGCATCTCAAGTGGAGGCGCTCTCCACAGGAAAGGCGAGAGGAACTCCAGGGTCGTGCTACATTCCAGGGTCCCCCAGATGTCTCAGTCCATTCCAGGGAAACTGTTTTCCCTACACTGCTCGATTTCAGCCGAGGATCGACTCACACCACGGTAGCACGTGGACAGCTCTGTGGGAAGCCTCGTGGAAGCCTCGTGGGAAAGCCTCGAGGGAAAGCGTCGAGGAAGCCAGAGATCCCTTGATACACGCGAAGGGAAGCGCGACACTGCTACTACAGCTCGGAAGGTAAGCGGCACGTGCATGCCCCCACTCGAGACGAGGTCTGACTCCCCTGGGGAGGCTCCAGAAGTACCCCAAGATCCATGTCAGCACTGGAGAGGAATCCTCAGGTTCCAGCACCGGCTCCACACAAGATCTTAGGCCCCGGCATCTACGGAGAGGAATCCCGAGAGGCCCCCGAGCAACTCGCATGGGGACTGGTCTTTCCTGAGGCCACAGAGCGGGTCCCTGAGGTCCCCGTCGTAAGTCGAGAGCACCTGCCGCAACTCGAGAAAATCCAGGAGGTTCTCCCCTCCAGGCAAGATGAGGCCCATTTCCGCTGAGGCGTCTTGAGGCTAATCACACCTAAACTCTGAACTTCCAAAGGCTACTTCACACGCTTGCTGCAACTCAAGATGTCGTCGACATACCCGTCTCCACTAGAGAGGAAGCACGAGAGTCCCGCCCACATCCAGAGGAGCCCCGTTTCACCTCTTGCTCCGGAGGGATCCTTTCCCTGCGTGGTCGGAAAGAATTCCCGGCGTTCCGTTGCATCTCAGAGGAGGCGCTCTCCACAGGAAAGGCGAGAGGAACTCCAGGGTCGTGCCACCATTCCCAGAGTCCCCCAGATGTCTCAGTCCATTCCAGGGAACCTGTTTTCCCTGCACTGCCTCAACTTTCAAGCCGAGGATCGACTCACACCACGGTGGCACGTGGGACAGCCCGGTGGGAAAGCCTCTAGGGAAAGCCTCGTGGGAAAGCCTCGAGTGAAAGCCACAGATCCCATGATTCATGCGAGGGGAATCGTGACACTGTGGCTACAGCTCGGTAGGAAAGCGCACATGCATGCCCCCACTCGAGACGAGGACTGACTTCCCTGGGGAGATTCCAGAAGTACCTCAAGATTCATGTCAGCACTGGAGAGGAATCCTCAGATTCCGGCAGCGACTCACACAAGATCTTAGCCCGGCATCGACGGCGAGGAATCCCGAGAGGCCCCGAGCAACTCGCATGGGGACTGGGCTTTCCTGAGGCCACCAGAGCGGGTCCCTGAGGTCCCCGTCGTAAGTCGAGAGCACCTGTCACAACTCGAGAAAATCCAGGAGGTTCTACCTCCAGGCGAGATGAGGCCCATTTCCGCTGAGGTGTCTCGAGGCTAATCACACCTAACTTCTGGAACTTCCAAAGGGTCCTTCACACCCTTGCTGCAACTCAAGAAGTTCCCGACATACCCGTCTCCACAGAGAGGAAGCACGAGAGTCCCGCCCTCATCCAGAGGAGTCCCGTTTCCGCCTCCTAGCTAGAGAGGAGGGATCCTTCCCCTGCGTGGTCGGAAAGAATTCCCGGCGTTTCCGTCGCATCTCAAGAGGAGGCGCTTTCCACAGGAAAGGCGAGAGGAAATCCAGGGTCGTGCCACCATTCCCAGTGTCCCCCAGATGTCTCAGTCCATTCCAGGGAAACCTGTTTTCCCTGCACTGCCTCGACTTTCAAGCCGAGGATCGACTCACACCACGGTGGCACGTGGACAGCCCTGTGGGAAAGCCTCGTGGGAAAGCCACAGATCCCTTGATCCACGCGAAGGGAAGCATGACACTGCTGCTACAGCTCGGAGGAAAGCGCACGTGCATTCCCCACTCGAGACGAGGACTGACTCCCCTGGGGAGACTCAGGAAGTACCCCAAGATCCATGTCAGCACTGGAGAGGAATCCTCAGGTTCCAGCACCGACTCCACTCAAGGCCTTATGCCGGGGTCCAGCCCCGGTGGATCCAGGGAATTCGAAGGGTGGACGACCTTGGCGTGGAAAGACTTGTTTATTTATTAATGTAAGATTAGATTAGGAAACTATAGTGTAGTACAAGATTAAGTGGAGGAAGAGGGCTGAATAGCTTGGTTTACGCGGACGGCCAATAAAATTCCAGACAAGGAATTTGCACCACCTACTTTGGGCCACCGGCGCCCGCTTGAATATCTAAGGGTGCCTCGCCTTAAGCTCCCTTTCGTGCGGGTCTTAACAGCCAGGGCAAGTAAGTAGACCTGGCGAGCCTCCGCACTCCAGGTGGAGATTCAGCCTGAAGTTAAAGTAAAGAGCAGAGAGAAGGAAAGTAGAGAAGAAGAAAGAGAGAGAAAGACACGGGGGGAGCCAGAGTCCAAGAAACCAGGCTGAGAGACTAGTTCGAGAAGCTGGTCCGAGAAATTGGCCCCGGCCCTGGCCTCCTCCTTTATTGTTCAGAAGGCCTTTTATACTTTTGATAAAACATGGAGATCAATGGATAACACAAAATTATGTAGTGTTCGCAACCCAGATTCTTTCTGTATATCATTTTGTATACAAAAGGTCTCAGGTGATTTACATTATCTTCTGGCCAAGAGGCTTGTTAACACTTTTTGGCTCTCTTCCTTAATGAATGTTAATTTTGTTTCCCCTGAAGTGTTTTTCTTTAATCTGCATCTCCTTAAAGCATTAAAGTTACATCTCTATAGAAAAAGGTGCAGTGGGTTATAACAAAGAAGGTACTTAACTCAAAGATCTAATGTTGCTAATACCAGGTCTACTACTTGTTTTTCTATATACCAACTATATCTAAAAATAAAGGATATGAAAATTTGGCAGCAAGCATTGACCCAAAAACTGAAACTTTTAATCAGTCCTATTCTAAAGATTTTGACTCCTCGAAGCTCCTGCATTCCTAGGATGTTTTAAGCTTCCTGTGCCTCCTGCGGTCAGGAGGCCTCAAACAGTCACAATCGCAGCTGTACGAGTCCTAAAGGCAGGCTAGAAAGCCATCAGAGGGCTTTTGGATTGAAACACTCTTTCAAATGCAGAAGACAAATGCCCTGAATTGACTTTTTCCAGAAAAGGTCAGAAGAGTGAAAAAGCAGAGCACAAAAACCGGCAGATTTTTGTTGGGGTACATGCTTAAAATTTACAGAGGGGTCCCTGAAGTCTGAGCACGCCTTGCGTATGTCAGCTTCCTTCCTCATAGCTTGTCACGGGCGGGCTTCCTCACACTGGCTCCCGGCAGTCTTAGGCCCCGGCATCGACGGGAGAGGAACCCGAGAGGCCCCGAGCAACTCGCATGCGGACTGGCCTTTCCTGAGGCCACCAGAGCGGGTCCCTGAGGTCCCCGTCGTAAGTCGAGAGCACCTGCCACAACTCGAGAAAATCCAGGAGGTTCTCCCCTCCAGGCGAGATGAGGCCCATTTCCACTGAGGGGTCTCGAGCCTAATCACACCTAACCTCTGGAACTTCCAAAGGGTCCTACACACCCTTGCTGCAACTCAAGAAGTTCCCGACATACCCGTCTCCACTCGGAGAGGGAGCACGAGAGTCCCGCCCACATCGACAGGAGCCCCGTTTCCGCCACTTAGATCGAGAGGAGGGATCCTTTACCTGCGTGGTCGGGAAAGAATTCCCGGGGTTCCCGTCGCATCTCAAGTGGAGCCGCTCTCCATAGTAAAGGCGAGAGGAACTCCAGGGTCGTGCTACATTCCCAGAGATCCCAGATGTCTCAGTCCATTCCAGGGATACCTGTTTTCCCTGCACTGCCTCAGACTTTCAAGCCGAGGATCGACTCACACCACAGTGGCACGTGGGACAGCTCTGTGGGAAAGCGTCGTGGGAAAGCCTCGGAGGGAAAGCCACAGAACCCTTGATCCACACGCGAACGGAAGCGGGACAGTGCTGCCTGCTACAGCTCGGAAGGAACGCGCACGTGCATGCCCCCACTCTAGACGAGGACTGACTCCCCTGGGGAAACTCCAGAAGTACCCCAGGATCCATCTCAGCACTGGAGAGGAATGCTCAGGTTCCGGCACCTACTTCACACAAGATCTTAGGCCCCGGCATCGACGGGAGAAGAATCCTGAGAGGCCCCGAGCAACTCGCCTGGGGACTGGCCTTTCCTGAGGCCACCAGAGGGGGTCCCTGAGGTCCCCGTCGTAAGTCGAGAGCACCTGCCGCAACTCGAGAAAATCCAGGAGGTTCTCCCCTCCAGGCGAGTTGAGGCCCATTTAGGCTGAGGCGTCTCGAGGCTATTCTTACTTAACCTCTGGAAGTTCCAAAGGGTCCTTCACACCCTTGCTGCAACTCAAGAAGTTCCCCGACATACCCGTCTCCAGTCGAGAAGAAGCACGAGAGTCCTGCCCACATCCAGAGGAGCCCCGTTTCTGCCCTGCTAGCTAGAGAGGAGAGATCCTTTCCCTGTGTGTTCAGGAAAGAATTCCCGGCGTTCCCGTCGCATCTCAAGAGGAGGCGCTCTCCACAGGAAAGGCGAGAGGAACTCCAGGGTCGTACCACCATTCCCAGAGTCCCCAGATGTCTCCGTCCATTCCAGGAAACCTGATTTCCCTGCACTGCCTCGACTTTCAAGCCGAGGATCGACTCACACCACGGTGGCACGTGGGACAGCCCTGTGGGAAAGCCTCGTGGGAGAGCCTCGTTCGAAAGCCTCGAGGGATAGCCCCTGATCCCTTGATCCACCCGAAGGGAAGCTCGACACTGCTGCTACAGCTCGGAAGAAAAGCGCACGTGCATGCCCCATTCGAGACGAGGACTGACTCCCCTGGGGAGACTCCAGAAGTACACCAAGATCCATGTCAGCACTGAAGAGGAATCCTCAGGTTCCGTCACTGACTCCACACAAGGTCTTAGGCCCCAGCATCGACGGGAGAGGAATCCGAGAGGCCCCCGAGCAACTCGCATGGAACTGGCCTTTCCTGTGGCACCAGAGCGGGTCCCTGAGTCCCCGTTGTAAGTCGAGAGCACCTGCCGCAACTCGAGAAAATCCAGGAGGTTCTCCCTCCAGGCGAGATGAGGCCCATTTCCGCTGAGGCATCATGAGGCTAATCACACCTAACCTCTGGAACTTTCAAAGATCCCTCACACCCTTGCTGCAACTCAAGAAGTTCCCCAACATACCCGTCTCCACTAGAGAGGAAGCACGAGAGTCCCGCCACATAAAGAGGATCCCCATTTCCGCCTCCTAGCTCGAGAGGAGGGATCCTTTCCCTGCGTGGTCGGGAAAGAATTCCCGGCATTCCCGTCGCATCTCAAGAGGAGGCGCACTCCACAGGAAAGGCGAGAGGAACTCCAGGGTCGTGCCACCATTCCAAGAGTCCCCAGATGTCTCAGTCCATTCAGGGAAAGCTGTTTTCCCTGCACTGCGTCGACTTTCCAGCGAGGATGAACTCACACCACGGTGGCACGTGGGACAGCCCTGTGGAAAGCTCGTGGGAAACCTCGAGTGAAAGCCCTGATCCCTTGATCCACGCAAAGGGAATCCCGACACTGCTGCTACAGCTCGGAAGGAAAGCGCACGTGCATGCCCCCACTCGAGACGAGGACTGACTCCCCTGGGGAGACTCCAGAAGTACCCAGGATCCATGTCAGCACTGGAGAGGAATCGTCAGGTTCCGGCACCGACTCCACACAAGTCTTAGGCCCCGGCATCGACTGGAGAGGAATCCTGAGAGGCCCCGAGCAATTCGCAAGGGGACTGGCCTTTCCTGAGGACACCAGAGCGGGTCCCTGAGGTCCCCGTCGTAAGTCGAGAGCACCTGCCGCAACTCGAGAAAATCCAGGAGGTTCTCCCCTCCAGGCGAGATGAGGCCATTCTGCTGAGGGGTCTCGAGGCTAATCACATCTAACATCTGAACTTCCAAAGGGTCCTTCACACCCTTGCTGCAATCAAGAAGTTCCCGACATAACCCGTCTCCACTCGAGAGGAAGCACGAGAGTCCGCCACATCCATAGGAGCCCCGTTCCGCTCCTAGCTCGAGAGGAGGGATCCTTTCCTGCGTGGTCGGAAAGAATTCCGGCGTTCCCGTCGCATCTCAAGAGGAGGCGCTCTCCACAGGAAAGGCGAGAGGAACTCCAGGGTCGTGCCACCATTCCAGAGTCCCCTGGATATCTCGTCCATTCCGGGGAAAGCTGTTTTCCCTGCACTGCGTTGACTGTCAAGCCGAGGATCGACTCACACCACGGTGGCACGTGTGACAGCCCTGTGGGAAAGCCTCGTGGAAAGCCTCGTGGAAAGCTCGAGGGAAAGCCACAGATCCCTTGATCCACGCGAAGGGAAGCGTGACACTGCTGCTACAGCTCTGAAGGAAAGCGCAGGTGCATGCCCCCACTCGAGACGAGGACTGACTCCCCTGGGGAGACTCCAGAAGTACCGCAAGATCCATGTCAGCACTGGAGAGGAATCCTCAGGTTATGGCACTGACTCCTCACAAGGTCTTAGGCCCAGCATCGAAGGGAGAGGAATCCCGAGCGGCCCCCCGAGCAACTCGCGTGGGGACTGGCCTTCCTGAGGCCACCAGAGCGGGTTCCTGAGTTCCCCGTCGTAAGTCGAGAGCAACCTGCCACAACTCGAGT
>NW_017193999.1:0-9541 GCF_001704415.2 Capra hircus
GGGAATGGTGGCACGACCTGGAGTTCCTCTCGCCTTCCTTTTCCTGTGGAGAGCGCCTCCTCTTGAGATGCGACGGAACGCGCGGGAATTCTTTCCGACCACGCAGGAAAGGATCCCTCCTCTCGAGCTAGGAGGCAGAAACGGGTCTCCTCTGGATGTGGCGGGACTCTCGTGCTTCCTTTCGAGTGGAGCCGGGTAAGTCAGGGAACTTCTTGAGTTGCAGCAAGGGTGTGAAGGACCCTTCGGAAGTTCCAGAGGTTAGCTGTGATTAGCCTCGAGAAGCCTCAGCGGAAATGGTCCTCATCTCGCCTGGAGGGGAGAACCTCCTGGATTTTCTCGAGTTGCGGCAGGTGCTCTCGACTTACGACGGGGACCTCAGGGACCCGCTCTGGTGGCCTCAGGAAAGGCCAGTCACCATGCGAGTTGCTCGGGCCTCTCGGGATTCCTCTCCCCCTCGATGCCGGGGCCTAAGACCTTGAGTGGAGTCGGTGCCGAAACCTGTGGATTCCTCTCCAGTGCTGACATGGATCTTGGGGTACTTCTGGAGTCTCCCCAGGAGAGTCAGTCCTCGTCTCGAGTGGGGGCATGCACATGCTCTTTCCTCCCGAGCTGTAGCAGCAGTGTCACGCTTCCTTCGCGTGGATCAAGGCATCAGGGGCTTTCCCTCAGGCTTTCCCACGAGGCTTTCCCAGGAGGCTTTCCCCAGGACTGTCCCACGTGCCACCGTGGTGTGAGTCGATCCTCGCTTGAAAGTCGAGGCAGTCCAGGAAAACAGGTTTCCCTGGAATGGACTGAGAAATCTGGGGGACTCTGCGAATGTGGCACGACCCTGGAGTTCCTCTCGCCTTTCCTGTGGAGAGCGCCTCCTCTTGACTTGCGATGGGAATGCCGGGAATTCTTTCCGAACACGCAGGGAAAGGATCCCTCCTCTCGAGCTAGGAGGCGGAAACGGGGCTCCTCTGGATGTGGGCGGGACTCTCGTGCTTCCTCTCGAGTGGAGACGGGTATGTCGGGGAACTTCTTGAGTTGCAGCAAGGGTGTGAAGGACCCTTTGGAAGTTCCAGAGGTTAGATGTGATTAGCCTCCAGACGCCTCAGCAGAAATGGGCCTCATCTCGCCTGGAGGGGCGAACCTCCTGTATTTTCTCGAGTTGCGGCAGGTGCTCTCGTCTTACGACAGGGACGTCAGAACCGCTCTGGTGGCCTCAGGAAAGGCCAGTCCCCATGCGAGTTGCTCGGGGCCTCTCGGGATTCCTCTCCGTAGATGCTGGGGCCCAAGACCTTGTGTGGAGACGGTGCGGAACCTGAGTATTCCTCTCCAGTGCTGGCATGGATCTTGGGTACTTCTGGAGTCTCCCCAGAGGAGTCAGTCCTCGTCTCGAGTGAGGCATGCACGTGCCCCTCTTTCCGAGCTGTAGCTGCAGTGTCACGCTTCCCCTCGCGTGGATCAAGGGACCTGTGGCTTTCCCTCGAGCTTTCCCACGAGGCTTTCCCACAGGACTTTCCAACGTGCCACCGTGGTGTGAGTCGATCCTCGGCTTGAAAGTCGAGGCAGTGGAGGGAAAACAGATTTCCCTGGAATGGACTGAGACATCTGGGGGACTCTGGGAATGGTGGCACGACCCTGGAGTTCCTCTCGCCTTTCCTGTGGAGAGCGCCTCTTCTTGAGATGCGACGGTAATGCAGGGAATTCTTTCCCCCACCACGCAGGGAAAGGATCCCTCACTCGAGCTAGGAGGGGGAAACGGGCTCCTCTGGATGTGGCGGGACTCTGTGCTTCTCTCGAGTGGAGACGGGTATGTCGGGGAACTTCTTGAGTTGCAGCAAGGTGTGAGGACCCTATTGAAGTTCCAGAGGTTAGATGTGATTAGCCTCGAGACGCTTCAACGGAAATGGGCCTCATCTCGCCTGGAGGGAGAACTCCTGGATTTTCTCGAGTTGTGGCAGGTGCTCTCAAGTTACGACGGGGACCTCAGGGACCCTCTCTGGCGGCTTCAGTAAAAGGCCGACCCATGCGAGTTGCTCAAGTGCTCTCGGGATTCCTCTCCCCGTAGATGCCAGGCCTAAGACTTTGCTTGGAGTCGGTGCTGGAACCTGAGGATTCCTCTCCAGTGCTGACATGGATCTTGGGGTACTTCTGGAGTCTCCCAGGGGAGTCAGTCCTCGTCTCGAGTGGGGGCATGCACGTGCGCTCCGAGCTGTAGCAGGAGTGTCACGCTTCCCTTCTTGTGGATCAAGGGATCAGGGCTTTACCTCGAGGCTTTCCCATGAGGCTTTCCCACGAGGCTTTCCCACATGGCTGTCCACGTGCCACCGTTGTATGAGTCGATCCTCGCTTGAAAGTCGAGGCAGTGCAGGGAAAACTGGTTTCCCTGGCATGGACTGAGCATCTGGGGGACTCTGGGAATGGTGGCACGACCCTGGAGTTCCTCTTCGCCTTTCCTGTGGAGAGCGCCTCCTCTTGAGATGCGACGGGAACGCCGGAATACTTACCCGACCACCTAGGGAAAGGATCCCTCCTCTGGAACTATGAGGCGGAAACGGGGCTCCTCTGGATGTGGGCGGACTCTCGTGCTTCCTCTCGAGGGGAAACGGTATGTCGAGGAACTTCTTGAGTTGCAGCAAGGGTGTGAAAGACCCTATGGAAGTTCCAGAGGTTAGGTGTGATTAGTCTCGAGACGCCTCAGCACAAATGGGCCTCATGTCGCCTCAAGGGAAGAACCTCCTGAATTTTCTCGAGTTGCGGCAGGTGCTGTGGACTTAAGTCGGGGTCCTCAGGGACCCGCTCTGGTGGCCTCAGGAAAGGCCAGTCACCATGCGAGTTGCTCGGGGGCCTCTCGGGATTCCTCTCCGTCGATGCCGGCGCCTTATACCTTGTGTGGAGTCGGTGGAAAACCTGAGAAACTCTCCAGTGCTTACAAGGACCTTGGGGTACTTCTGGAGTCTCCGGTTAGTCAGTCCTCGTCCCTAGTGGATGCATGTACGTGCAATTTCCTCCGAGCTGTAGCAGCAGTGTCACGCTTCCCTTCGCGTGTATCCAGGAACCTGTGCTTTCCGTGGAGGCTTTCCCACGAGGCTTTGCCACGAGGCTTTGCCACGAGGCTTTCCACGACGTTTACCACTGCGCTGTCCCACGTGCCACCGTGTTGTGAGTCGTCCTTGGCTTGAAAGTCGAGGCAGTGCTGGAAAACTGGTTTCCCTGTTATGGACTGAGCATTTGGGGACTCTGGGAATGGTGGCACGACCCTGGAGTTCCTCTCGCCTTTCCTGTGGAGAGCGCCTCCTCTTGAGATGCGACGGAACGCCGGGAATTCTTTCCCGACCACGCAGGGAAAGGATCCTCCTTTCGAGCTAGGAGGCAGAAACGGTCTCCTCTGGATGTGGGCGGGACTCTCGTGCTTCCTTTCGAGTGGAGCCGGGTAAGTCGGGGAACTTCTTGAGTTGCAGCAAGGGTGTGAAGGACCCTTTGGAAGTTCCAGAGGTTAGGTGTGATTAGCCTCGAGAAGCCTCAGCGGTAATGGTCCTCATCTCGCCTGGAGGGGAGAACCTCCTGGATTTTCTCGAGTTGCGGCAGGTGCTCTCGACTTACGACGGGGACCTCAGGGACCCCGCTCTGGTGGCCTCAGGAAAGCCAGTCCGCATGCGAGTTGCTCGGGGGCCTCTCGGGACTCCTCTCCCTTAGATGCCTGGGCCTAAGATCTTGTGTGGAAGTCGGTGCCTGAACCTGAGGTTTCCTCTCCAGTGCCTACATGCATCTTGGGGTATTTCTGGAGTCTCCCCAGGGGAGTCAGTCCTCGTCTCGAGTGGGGGCATGCACGTGCGCTTTCCTCCCTAGCCTTAGCAGCAGTGTCACGCTACCCTTCTCGTGGATCAAGGGATCTGTGGCATTCCCTCGAGGCTTTCCCACGAGGCTTTCCCACGAGGCTTTCCACAGGACTGTCCCACGTGCCACGTGGTGTGAGTCGATCCTCGCTTCAAGAGTCGAGGCAGTGAGGGAAAACAGGTTTCCTGGAATGGAGTGAGACATCTGGGGGACGCTGGAATGGTGGCACGACCCTGGAGTTCTCTCGCTTTCCTGTGGAGAGCGCCTCCTCTTGAGATGCGACGGGAACGCGGGGAATTCTTTCGCCACACGCAGGGAAAGGATCCTCCTCTCGAGCTAGGAGTGCGAAACGGGTCTCCTCTGGATGTGGCGGGACTCTCGTGCTTCCTCTCGAGTGGAGACGGGTATGTCGGGGAACTTCTTGAGTTGCAGCAAGGGTGTGAAAGACCCTTTGGAAGTTCCAGATGTTAGATGTGATTAGCCTCCAGACGCCTCAGCGGAAATGGGCCTCATCTCGCCTGGAGGGTAGAACCTCCTGCATTTTCTCGAGTTGCGGCAGGTGCTCTCGACTGAAGACGTTGTCCTCAGGGACCCGCTCTGGAGGCCTCAGGAAGGCCAGTCCCCTTTCGAGTTGCTCGGGGGCCTCTCGGGATTCCTGTCCCGTCGTTGCCGGGCCTAAGACCTTGTGTGGAGTGGGTGCCAGAACCTGAGGATTCCTCTCCAGTGCTGACATGGATCTTGGTTACTTCTGGAGTCTCCCAGGGGAGTCAGTCCTCGTCTCGAGTGGGGGTATGCACGTGCGATTTCCTCCCGAGCTGTAGCAGCAGTGTCACGCTTCCCTTCGCGTGGATCAAGGATCTGTGGCTTTCCCTCGAGGCTTTCCACGTGCTTTCCCACGACGCTTTCCCACAGGGCTCTCCCACGTGCCACCGTGGTGTGAGTCGATCCTCGGCTTGAAAGTCGAAACAGTGCAGGGAAAACAGGTTTCCCTGGAATGGACTGAGATATCTGGAGGACTCTGGGAATGGTGGCACGACCCTGGAGTTCCTCTCGCCTTTCCTGTGGAGAGTGCCTCCACTTGAGTTGCGACAGGAACGCCGGGAATTCTTTCCCGACCAGCAGCGAAAGGAACCCATCTCTCGAGCAAGGAGGCGGAAACGGAGCTCCTCTGGATGTGGGCGGAACTCTCGTGCTTCTCTCGGGTGGAGTCGGGTATGTCGGGGAACTTCTTGAGTTGCAGCAAGGGTGTGAAGGACCTTTGGAAGTTCCAGAGGGTAGATGTGATTAGCCTCGAGACGCCTCAGCGGAAATGGGCCTCATCTCGCCTGGAGGGTGGAACCTCCTGGATTTTCTCGAGTTGGCAGGTGCTCTCGACTTAAGACGTTGTCCCCAGGGACCCGCTCTGGAGACCTCAGGAATGGCCAGTCCCCATGCGTGTTGCTCGGGGGCCTCTCGGTTCCTCTCCCGTCGATGCCGGGGCCTAAGACCTTGTGTGGAGTGGTGCCAGAACCTGAGGATTCCTCTCAAGTGCTGACATGGATCTTGGGTACTTCTGGAGTCTCCCCAGGGGAGTCAGTCCTCGTCTCGAGTGGGGCATGCACGTGCGATTTCCTCCCGAGCTGTAGCAGCAGTGTCACGCTTCCTTCGCGTGGATCAAGGATCTGTGGCTTTCCCACAGGCTTTCCACAGGGCTGTCCCACGTGCACCGTGGTGTGAGTGGATCCTCGCTTGAAAGTCGAGGCAGTGCAGGGAAAACAGTTTCCCTGGAATGGACGGAGACATCTGGGGGACTCAGGGAATGGTGGCACGACCCTGGAGTTCTCTCGCCTTTCCTGTGGAGAGCGACTCCTCTTGAGATGCAACGGGAACACGTGGAATTCTTTCCCGACCACGCAGGGAAAGGATCCTCCTCTTGAGCTATGAGGCAGAAACGGGTCTCCTCTGGATGTGGGCGGGACTCTCGTGCTTCTCTCGAGTGGAGCCGGGTAAGTCGGGGAACTTCTTGAGTTGCAGCAAGGGTGTGAAGGACCCTTTGGAAGTTCCAGAGGTTAGGTGTGATTAGCCTCGAGACACCGCAGCGGAAATGGCCTCATCTCGCCTAGAGGGGAGAACCTCCTGGATTTTCTCGAGTTGCGCAGGTGCTCTCGACTTAAGACGTTGTCCTCAGGGACCGGCTCTGGAGGCCTCAGGGAAGGCAGTCCCATGCGAGTTGCTCGGGGACCTCTCGGGATTCCTCTCCCGTCGATGCGGGCCTAAGACATTGTGTGGAGTCGGTTCCGGAACCTGAGGATTCCTCTCCAGTGCTGAATGGATCTTGGGAACTTCTGGACTGTCCCAGTGGTTTCAGTCCTCGTCTCGAGTGGGGCATACAAGTGCGCTTTACTCTCGAGCTGTAGCAGCATTGTAACGCTTCCTTCGCGTGATCAAGGGATCTGTGGCTTTCCCTCGAGGCTTTCCCACGAGGCTTTCCCACGAGGCTTTCCCACAGGCTGTCCCACGTGGCACCGTGGTGTGAGTCGATCCTCTGCTTGAAAGTCGAAACAGTGCAGGGAAAACAGGTTTCCCTTGAATGGACTTAGACATCTGGAGGACTCTGGAATGGTGGCAAGACCCTGGAGTTCCTCTCGCCTTTCCCGTGGAGAGTGCTACTCTTGAGATGCGACGGGAACGCCGGAATTCTTCCCGACCACGCAGGAATGGATCGCTCCTCTCGAGCTAGGAGGCGGAAACGGGGCTCCTCTGGATGTGGGCGGGACATTCGTGCTTCCTCTCGAGTGGAGACGGGTATGCACGGGAACTTCCTGAGTTTCAGCAAGGGTGTGAAGGACCTTTTGGAAGTTCCAGAGTTTAGGTGTGATTAGCCTTGAGACGCCTCAGCGGAAATGGGCCTTATCTCTCCTGGAGGGGAGAACCTCCTGGATTTTCTCGAGTTGCGGCAGGTGCTCTCGACTTAGGTCGGGGACCTCAGAGACCCGCTCTGGTGGCCTCAGGAAAGGCCAGTCCCATGCGAGTTGCTCGGGGCCTCTCTGGATTCCTCTCCCGTCAATGCCGGTCATAAGACCTTGTGTGGAGTCGGTGCCGGAACCTGAGGATTCCTCTCCAATGCTGACATGGATCTTGGAGTACTTCGGGAGTCTCCCAGGGACTCAGTCCTCGGTCTCGAGTGGGGCATGCACGTACGCTTTCCTCCGAGGTGTAGCAGCAGTGTCACGCTTCCCTTCACGTGGATCAAGGATCAGTGGCTTTCCCTCGAGGCTTTCCCACGAGGCTTTCCCATAGGGCTGTCCCACGTGCCACCGTGGTGTGAGTCGATCCTCGGCTTGAAAGTCTAAACAGTTCAGGGAAAACAGGTTTCCCTGGAATGGACTGAGATATCTGGAGGACTCTGGGAATGGTGGCACAACCCTGGAGTTCCTCACGCCTTTCCTGTGGAGAGTGCCTCTCTTGAGATGCGACAGGAACGCCGGGAATTCTTTCCCGACCACGCAGGGAAAGAACCCGTCTCTCGAGCAAGGAGGCGGAAACGGGTCTCCTCTGGATGTGGGCGGGACTCTCGTGCTTCATCCTGAGTGGAGTCGGGTATGCCGGGAACTTCTTGAGTTGTAGCAAGGGTGAGAAGGACCCTTTGGAAGTTCCAGAAGTTAGGTGTGATTAGCCTCTAGAAGCCTCAGCGGAAATGGGCCTCATCTCCCCTGGAGGGGAGAACCTCCTGGATTTTCTCGAGTTGCGGCAGGTGCTCTCGACTTACGACGGGGACCTCAGGACCTGCTCTGGTGGCCTCAGGAAAGGCCAAACCCCATGTGAGTTGCTCAGGGCCTCTCGGGATTCCTCTCCCGTCGATGCGGGGCTTAAGACCATGTGTGGAATTGGTGTCAGAACCTTAGGATTACTCTCCAGTGCTGACATGGATCTTGGGGAACTTCTGGAGCCTACCCAGGGGACTCAGTCCTCGTCTCAAGTTGGGGCATCCACGTGAGATTTGCTCCGAGCTGAAGCAGCAGTGTCACGCTTCCCTTCGCGTGGATCAAGGGATCTGTGGCTTTCCTCGAGGCTTTCCCACGAGGCTTTCCACAGGGCTGTCCCACGTGCCACCGTGGTGTGAGTCGATTCTCGGCTTGAAAGTCGAGCAGTGCAGGGAAACGGGTTTCCCTGGAATGGACTGAGACATCTGGGGGACTCTGGAATGGTGGCCACAACCCAGGAGTTCCTCTCGCCTTTCCTGTGGAGAGCGCGTCCTCTTGAGATGCGACGGGATCCCCGGGAATTCTTTCCCGAACACGCAGGGAAAGGATCCCTCCTCTCGAGCTAGGAGGCGGAAACGGACTCCTCTGGATGTGGGCGGACTCTCGTGCTTCCTCTCGAGTGGAGACGGATATGTCGGGGAACTTGTTGAGTTGCAGCAAGGGTGTGAAGGACCCTTTGGTAGTTCAGAGGTTAGGTGTGATTAGCCTCGAGACCCCTCAGCGGAAATGGGCCTCATCTCGCCTGGAGGGAGAACCTCCTGGATTTTCTCGAGTTGGGGCAGGTGCTCTCGAGTTATGACGGGGACATCAGGGACCCTCTCTGGTGGCCTCAGGAAAGGCCAGACGCCATGCGAGTTGCTCGGGGCCCTCTCGGGATTCCTCTCCCGTAGATGCAGTCGCCTAAGACCTTGTGTGGAGTCGGTGCGGAACCTGAGGATTCCTCTCCAGTGCTGACATGGATCTTGGGGTACTTCTCGCGTCTCCCCAGGGGAGTCAGTCCTCGTCTCGAGTGGGGGCATGCACGTGCGCGTTCCTCCCGAGCAGTAGCAGCAGTGTCACGCTTGCCTTCGCGTATGTCAAGGGTTCTGTGGCTTTCCCTCGAGGCTTCCCCACGAGGCTTTCCCACGAGGCTTTCGCACAGGGCTGTCCCACGTGCCACCCTGGTGTGAGTCGATCCTCGGCTTGAAAGTCGAGGCAGTGCAGGGAAAACAGGTTTCCCTGGAATGGACTGAGACATCTGGGGGACTCTGTAAATGGTGGCACGACCCTGGAGTTCCTCTCGCCTTTCCCGTGGAGAGTGCCTCCTCTTGAGATGCGATGGGAACACCGGGAATTGTTTTCCGACCACGCAGGGAAAGGATCCCTCCTCTAGGGATAGGAGGCGGAAATGGGCTCTTCTGGATGTGGGCCTGACTCTCGTGCTTCCTCTCGAGTGGAGACGGGTATGTCGGGGAACTTCTTGAGTTGCAGCAAGGGTGTGAAGGACCCTTTGGAAGTTCCAGATGTTAGATGTGATTAGCCTCAAAACGGCTCAGGAAATGGGCCTCATCTCGCCTGGAGGGGAGAACCTCCTGGATTTTCTCGAGTTGCGGCAGGTGCTCTCGACTTACGACGGGGACCTCAGGGACCCGCTCTGGTGTCCTCAGGAAAGGCCAGTCCCCATGCGAGTTGTTCGGGGGCCTCTCGGATTCCTCTCCGTCGATGCCGGGGCGTAAGACCATGTGTGGAGTCGGTGTCGGAACCTGAGGATTCCTCTCCAGTGCTGACATGGATCTTGGGGTTCTTCTGGAGTCTCTAGAGGGGAGTCAGTCCTCGTCTCGATTGGGGCATGCACGTGCGTTTTCCTTCCGAGCTGTAGCAGCAGTGTCACTCTACCCTTCGCTTAGATCAAGGATTCTAGGCTTTCCCTCAAGGCTTTCCTACGAGGATTTACGACGAGGCTTTCCCCCACGAGGCTCCCACGAGGCTTTCCCACA
>NW_017194000.1:0-9540 GCF_001704415.2 Capra hircus
TGGAAAAGCCTCGAGGGAAAGCCTCGTGGGAAAGCCTCGAGGTAAAGCCCTGATCCCTTGATCCATGCGAAGGGCAGCGTGACACTGCTGCTACAGCTCGGGAGGAAAGCGCACGTGCATGCCCCACTCGAGACGAGGACTGACTCACCTGGGAGACTCCAGAAGTACCCAAGTTCCATGTCTGCACTGGAGAGGAATCTCAGTTTCCGGCAACGACTCCATACAAGGTCTTAGGCCCCGGCATCGACGGGAGAGGAATCCCCAGAGCACCCGAGCAACTCGCATGGGACTGGCCTTTCCTGAGGCCACCAGAGCGGGTCCCTGAGGTCCCCGTCGTAAGCCGAGAGCACCTGCCGCAACTCGAGAAAATCCAGGAGTTCTCCCTCCAGGCGAGATGAGGCCCATTTCCGCTGAGGCGTCTCGAGGCTATTCACACCTAAACTCTGGAATTTCCAAAGGGTCCTTCACACCCTTGCTGCAACTCAAGAAGTTTCCCCGACATACCGTCTCACTCGAGAGGAAGCACGAGAGTTCCACCCCACATCCCAGAGGAGCCCCCGTTTCCCCCTCCGAAGCTCAAGAGGAGGGATTCTTTCCCTGCGTGGTTGGGAAAGAATTCCCGTCTTTCCCCGTCGCATCTCAAGAGGAGGCGCTCTCCACAGGAAAGGGCGAGAGGAACTCTAGGGTCGTGCCACATTCCCAGAGTCTCCCGGATGTCTCCGTCCATTCCAGGGAAACCTGTTTTTCCCTGCACTGCCTCGACTTTCAAGCCGAGGATCGACTCACACCACGGTGGCACGTGGGACAGCCCTGTGGTAAAGCCTCGAGGAAAGCCACAGATCCCTTGATCCACGCGAAGGGAAACGCGACACTGCTGCTACAGTTCGGAAGGAAAGCGCACGTGCATGCCCCCACTCGAGACGTGGCCTAACTCCCTTGGGGGACTCCAGAAATACCCCCAAGATCCATGTCAGCACTGGAGAGGAATCCTCAGGTTCCCTCACTGAGTCCACAGAAGGTCTTAGGCCCCAGCATCGACGGGAGAGGAATCCCGAGAGGCCCCCGAACAACTCGCATGGGGACTGGCCTTTCCTGAGGCCACCAGAGCGGATCCCTGAGGTCCCCGTCGTAAGACGAGAGCTCCTGCCGCAACTCGAAAAAATCCAGGAGGTTCTCCCCTGCAGGCGAGATGAGGCCCATTTCCGCTGAGGCGTCTCGAGGCTAATCAACCTGAACTCTGGAACTTCCAAAGGGTCCTTCACACCCTTGCTGCAACTCAAGAAGTTTGCCCGACGTACCCGTCTTCACTCGAGAGGGAGCACGAGAGTCCCGCCCACATCCAGAGGAGCCCTGTTTTCCGTCTCCAAGCTCGAGAGGAGGGATCCTTTCCCTGCGTGGTCGGGAAAGAATTCCCGGCGTTCCCGTCGCATCTCAAGAGGAGGCGCTCTCCACAGGAAAGGCGAGAGGAACTCCAGGGTCGTGCCACCATTCCAGGGTCCCCCAAATGTCTCAGTCCATTCCAGGGAAACTTGTTTTCCCTGCAGTGCCTCGACTTTCAAGCCGAGGATCGACTCACAACACGGTGTCTCGTGGGACAGCCCTGTGGGAAAGCCTCGTGGGAAAGCCTCTTGGGAAAGCCTCGTGGGAAAGCCTCGAGGAAAAGCCACAGATCCCTTGATCCATACGAAGGGAAGCGCGACACTGCTGCTACAGCTCAGGAGGAAAGCGCACGTGCATGCCCCCAGTCGAGACGAGGACTGACTCCCCTGGGGAGACTCCAGAAGTACCCCAAGATCCATGTCTGCACTGCAGAGGAATCCTCAGGTTCCGGCACTGACTCCACACAAGGTCTTAGGCCCCAGCATCGACGGGAGAGGAATCCCGAGAGGCCCCCATGCAACTAGCATGGGAACTAGCCTTTCCTGAGGCCACCAGAGAGGGTCCCTGTCGTCCCCATCGTAAGACGAGAGCACCCGCCGCAACTCGAGAAAATCCAGGAGGTTCTCCCCTCCAGGCGAGATGAGGCCCATTTCCGCTGAGGCGTCTCGAGGCTATTCACACCTAACCTCTGGAACTTCCAAAGGGTCCTTCACACCCTTGCTGCAACTCAAGAAGTTCCCCGACATAACCGTCTCCACTCGAGAGGAAGCTCGAGAATCCCGCCCACATCCAGAGGAGCCCCCGTTACCGCCTCCTAGCTCGAGAGGAGGGATCCTTTCACTGCGTGCTCGGGGAAAGAATTGCCGGCTTTTCCGTCGCATCTCAAGAGGAGGCGCTCTGCAAGGAAAGGCGAGAGGAACTCCAGGGTCGTGCCACCATTCCAGAGTCCCCCAGATGTCTCAGTCCATTCCAGGGAATACTTTTGTCCCTGCACTGCCTTGACTTTCAAACCGAGGATCGACTGACACCACGGTGTCACGTGGGACATCACTGTGGGAAAGCCTTGTGGGAAAACCTGGTGGGAAAGCGGCGTGGGAAAGCCTCGTGGAAAGCCTCGAGTGAAAGCCACAGATCCCTTGATCCTCGCGAAGGGAAGCTCAACACTGCTGGTACAGCTCGGAGGAAAAGCGCACGTGCATGCCCCCACTCGAGACGAGGACTGACTCTCCTGGGGAGACTCCAGAAGTGCCCCAAGATACATGTCAGCAATGGAGAGGAATCCTCAGGTTTTGGCACAGACTCCACACAAGATCTTAGGTCCCGGCATCGACGGGAGAGGAATCCCGAGAGGCCCATGAGCAACTCGCATGGGGACTGGCCTTCATGAGGCCACAATAGCGGGTCCCTGATGTCCCCGTCGTAAGTCGAGAGCACCTGCTGTAACTCGAGAAAATCCAGGAGGTTCTCCTCTCCTGGCAAGATGAGGCCCATTTCCGATGAGGGATCTCGAGGCTAATCACACCTAAAACTCTGGAACTTCCAAAGGGTCCTTCACACCCTTGCTGCAACTCAAGAAGTTCCCCAACATGCCCGTCTCCACTCGACAGGAAGCACGAGAGTCCCGCCCACATCCAGAGGAGACCCGTTTCCGCCTCCTAGCTATAGAGGAGGGATACTTTCCCTGCGTGGTCGGGAAAGAATTCCTGGCGTTCCCGTCGCATCTCAAGAGGAGGCGCTCCCCACAGGAAAGGCGAGAGGAACTCCAGGGTCGTGCCACCATTCCAGAGTCCCCCAGATGTCTCAGTCCATTCCAGGGAAACCTGTTTTCCCTGCACTGCCTCGACTTTCAAGCCAAGGATCGACTCACACCACGGTGGCACGTGGGACAGCCCTGTGGGAAAAGCCTTATGGGAAAGCCTCGTGAGGAAGCCTCGAGGGAAAGCCACTGATCCCTTGATCCACGCGACGGGAGCATGACCACCGCTGCTACACCTCGGGAGGAAAGCGCAGGTTCATGCCCCCACTCGGAACGAGGACTGACTCCCCTGGGGAGACTCCAGAAGTACCCCAAGATCCATGTCAGCACTGGAGAGGAAACCTCAGGTTCTGGCACTGACTCCACACAAGGACTTAGGCCCCGGGCATCGACGGGAGAGGAATCCCGAGAGGCCCCGAGCAACTCCAATGGTGACTGGCCTTTCCTGAGGCCCCCAGAGCGGGTCCCTGAGATCCCCATCGTAAGTCGAGAGCACCTGCCCTAACTCGAGAAAATCCAGGAGGTTCTCCCCTCCAGGCGAGATGAGGCCCATTTCTACTGAGGCGTCTCCAGGCTAATCACAACTAACCTCTGTAACTTACAAAGGGTCCTTCACATCCTTGCTGCAACTCAAGAAGTTCCCCGACATACCCGACTCCTCTCGAGAGGAAGCACGAGAGTCCCGCCCACATCAAGAGGAGCCCCGTTTCCGCCTGATAGCTCGAGAGCAGGGATACCTTCCCTGCGTGGTCGGGAAAGAGTTCCCGGCGTTCCCGTCGCATCTCAAGTGGAGGTGCTCTCCACAGGAAAGGCGAGATGAACTCCAGGGTCGTGCCACCATTCCCAGAGTCCCCCAGATGTCTCAGTCCATTCCAGGGAAAGCTATTTTCCCTGCAATGAATCGACTTTCAAGCCTAGGATCGACTGACACCACAGTGACACGAGGGACAGACCTGTGGGCAAGCCTCGTGGGAAAGCCTCGAGGGAAAGCCAGAGATCCCTTGATTCACGGGAAGGGAAGCGAGACACTGCTGCTACAGCTCGGGAGGAAAGCACAAGTGCATGCCCCCACTCGAGACGAGGACTGACTCCCCTGGGGAGACTTCAGAATTATCCCAAGATCCATGTCAGCACTGCAGAGGAAACCTCTCGTTCCGGCACCGACTCCACACAAGGTCTTAGACCCCGGCATCGACGGGAGAGGAATCCCGAGAGGCCCCGAGCAACTCGCATGGGGACTGGCCTTTCCTGAGGCCACCAGAGTGGGTCCCTGAGGTCCCTGTCGTAAGTCGAGAGCACCTGCCGCAACTCGAGAAAATCCAGGAGGTTCTCCCCTCCAGGTGAGATGAGGCCCATTTCCGCTGAGGCAACTAGGGGGTAATCACACTTAAACTCTGGAACTTCCAAAGGGTCCTTCACACCCTTGCTGCAACTCAAGAAGTTCCCCGACATACCCGTCTCCACTCTAGAGGAATCGGAGAGTCCCGTCCATATCCAGAGTGGCCCCGTTTCCGCCTGCTAGCTCGAGAGGAGGGATCCTTTCCCTGCGTGGTCGAGAAAGAATTCCTAGCGTTCCCGTCGCATTTCAAGAGGAGGCGCTCTCCACAGGAAAGGCGAAAAGAACTCCAGGATCAGGCCCCATTCCCAGAGTCCCCCAGATGTCTCAGTCCATTCCAGGGAAACCTATTTTCCCAGCACTGCCTCGACTGTCAAGCCGAGGATCGACTCACTCCACAGTGGCACGTGGGACAGCCCTGTGGGAAAGACTCGTGGGAAAGCCTCGTGGGAAAGCCTCGTGGGAAAGCCTCGATGGAAAGCACCTGATCCCTAAATCCACGTGAAGGGAAGCGTGACACTGCTGCTACAGCTCTGGAGGAAAGCGCACGTGCGTGCCCCCACTCGAGACGAGGACTGATTCCCCTGGGGAGACTCCAGAAGTACGCCAATATCCATGTCTGCACTGGAGAGGAATCCTCAGGTTCCGGCACCGACTCCACACAAGGTCTTAGGTCCTGACATCGATGGGAGAGGAATCCCGACAGGCGCCCGAGCAACTCGCATGAGGACTGGCCTTTCCTGAGGCCACCAGAGCGGGTCCCTGAGGTCCCCGTCGTAAGTCGAGAGCACCTGCCGCAACTCGAGAACATCCAGGAGGTTCTCCCCTGCAGGCGAGATGAGGCCAATTTCTGCTGAGGCATCTCGAGGCTAATCACACCTAAACTCTGGAACTTACAAAGGGTCCTTCACACCCTTGCTGCAACTCAAGAAGTTCCCCGACATACCCGTCTCCACTCGAGAGGAAGCCACAAGAGTCCCGCCCACATACAGAGGAGCCCCGTTTCCATCTCCTAGCTCGATAGGAGGGATCCTTTTCCTGCGTGCTCCGGAAAGAATTCCAGGCGTTCCCGTCGCATCTCAAGAGCAGGCGCTCTCCACAGGAAAGGCGAGAGGAACTCCAGGGTCGTGCCACCATTCCCAGAGTCCCCCAGATGTCTCAGTCCATTCGCAGGGAAACTAGTTTTTCCTGCACTGCGTCGACTTTCAAGCCGAGGATCGACTCACACCACGGTGGCACGTGGGACAGCCCTGTGGGAAAGCCTCGTGGGAAAGCCTGCTGCGAAAACCTCGAGTTAAAGCCACAGATTTCTTCATCCACGCGAAGGGATGCATGACACTGCTGCTACAGCTCGGGAGGAAAGTGCACGTGAATGACCTAAGTCGAGACGAGGACTGAATCCCCGGTGGAGGATCCAGAAGTACCTCCAAGATCCATGTCAGCACTGGAGAGGAATCCTCATGTTCCGGCACCGACTCCACACAAGGTGTTAGGCCCCGGCATCGACGGGAGAGGAATCCGGAGAGGCCCCCGAGCAATTCGGATGGGGACTGGCCTTTCCTGAGGCCACCAGAGCGGGTCCCTGAGGTCCCCGTCGTAAGTCGAGAGCACCAGCCGCAACACGAGAAAATCCAGGAGGTTCTCCCCTCCAGGCGAGATGAGGCCCATTTCCGCTGAGGCGTCTCGAGGCGAAACACACCTAACGTCGAGAACTTCCAAAGGGTCCTTCACACCCTTGCTTCAACTCAAGAAGTTCCCCGACATAACCCGTCTCAACTCGAGAGGAAGCACGAGAGTTTCGACCACATCCAAGGAGCCCCGATTCCGCCAGGTAGCTCGAGAGGAGGGATACTTTCCCTGTGTGGTCAGGAAAGAATTCCCGTCATTCCTGTCGGCATCTCAAGAGGAGGCGATATCCACAGGAAAAGCGAGAGGAACTCCAGGGTTGTGCCACATTCCCAGAGTCCCCCAGGTGTCTCAGTCCATTCCAGGGAAACCTGTTTTCCCTGCACTGGCCTCGACTTTCAGGCCGAGGATCGACTCACACCTCGGTGGCACGTGGGACAGCCCTGTGGGAAGGCCTCGTGGGAAAGCCTCTAGGGAAAGCCACAGATCCGTTGATCCACGCGAAGGGAAGCGCCACACTGCTGCTGCAGCTCGGGAGGAAAGCGCTCTTGCATGCCCCGACTCGAGACGAAGGATTGACTCCCCTGGAGAGCCTCCAGAAGTAACCCAAGATCCATGTCTGCACTGAAGAGGAAACCTCAGGTTCCAGCACCGACTCCACACAAGGTCTTAGGCCCCAGCATCGACTGGAAAGGAATCCCGAGAGGCGCCCAAGCAACTCGCATGGGTACTGTCCTTTCCTGAGGCCACCAGAGCGGGTCCCTGAGGTCCCCGACGTAAGTCGAGAGCACCTGCCGCAACTCGAGAAAATCCAGGAGGTTCTCCCCTAAAGGCGAGTTGAGGCCCATTTCCGCAGAGGTGTCTCGAGGCTAATCACACCTAAACCTCTGGAATTTCCAAATGGTCCTTCAAAACCATGCTGCAACTCAAGATGATCCCCGACATACCCGTCTCCACTCGAGAGGAAGCACGAGAGTCCCGCCCACATCCAGAGGAGCCCCGTTTCCGCCTCCTAGCTCGAGAGGAGGGATCCTTTCCCTGCGTGGTCGGGAAAGAATTCCTGGCGTTTCCCGTCGCATCTCAAGAGGAGGCGCTTTCCCACAGGAAAGGCGAGAGGAACTCCAGGGTCGTGCCACCATTCCCAGAGTCCCCTGGATATCTCAGTCCATTCCAGGGAAAGCTGTTTTCCCTGCAGTGCGTTCGACTTTCAAGCCGAGGATCGACTCACACCATGGTGGCACGTGGGACAGCCTTGTGGGAAAGCCTCGTGGGAAAGCCTCGAGGGAAAGACCCTGATCCCTTGATCCACGCAAAGGGAATCGCGACACTGCTGCTACAGCTCGGGAGGAAAGCGCACGTGCATGCCCCCCTCTCGAGACGAGGACTGACTGCCCTGGGGAGACTCCAGAAGTACCCTAAGATCCATGTTTGCACTGGAAAGGAAATCCTCAGGTTCCGGCACTGACTCCACACAAGGTCTTAGGCCCCAGCATCGACGAGACAGGAATCCCGAGAGGCCCCCGAGCAACTCGCATGGGACTGGCCTTTCCTGAGGCCACCAGAGCGGATCCCTGAGGTCCCGGTCGTAAGTCGAGAGCACCTGCCGCATCTCGAGAAAATCCAGGAGGTTCTCCCCTCCAGGCGAGATGAGGCCCATTTCCGTTGAGGCAACTAGGGGGTAATCACGCTTTAACTCTGGAACTTCCAAAGGGTCCTTCACACCCTTTCTGCAACTCAAGAAGTTCCCCGACATACCCGTGTCCACTCAAGAGGAATCCGAGAGTCCCGCCCATATCCAGAGTGGCCCCGTTTCCGCCTGCTAGCTCGAGAGGAGGGATACGTTCCCTGCGTGGTCAGGAAAGAATTCCCGGCGTTCCCGTCGCATCTCAAGAGGAGGCGCTCTCCACAGGAAAGGCGAGAGGGAACTCCAGGGTCGAGCCACCATTCCCAGAATCCTCTGGATGTCTCAGTCCATTCCAGGGAAACCTGTTTTCCCTGCACTGCGTCGAATTTCAAGCCGAGGATCGAATCACACCACGGTGGCACGTGGGACAGCCCTGTGGGAAAGCCTCGTGGGGAAGCCTTGAGGGAAAGACACAGATCCCTTGATCCACGCGAAGGGAAGCGCGACACTGCTGCTACAGCTCGGGAGGAAAGCGCACGTGCATGCCCCCGACTCGAGACGAGGACTGACTGCCCTGGGGAGACTCCAGAAGTACCCTAAGATCCATGTCTGCACTGGAGAGAAATCCTCAGGTTCCGGCACTGAGTCCACAGAAGGTCTTAGGCCCAGCATGGACGGGGAGAAGAATCCCGAGAGGCCTCGAGCAACTCGCATGGGGACTGGCCTTTCCTGAGGCCACGAGAGCGGGTCCCTGAAGTCCCCATCGTAAGTCGAGAGCACCTGCCGCAACTCGAGAAAATCCAGGAGGTTTTTCCCCTCCAGGCTCGATGAGGACTATTCCGCTGAGGCAACTAGAGTCTAATCACACCTAAACTCTGGAACTTCCAAAGGGTCCTTCACACCCTTGCTGCAACTCAAGAAGTTCCCCGACATACCCATCTCCACTCGAGAGGAAGCACGAGAGTCCCGACCACATCCAGAGGAGCCCCCGTTTCCACCTCCTAGCTCGAGAGGAGGGATCCTTTCCCTGCGTGCTCGGGAAAAATTTCCTGGTGTTCCCGTCGCATCTCAAGAGGAGGCGCTCTCCACAGGAAAGGCGAGAGGAACTCCAGGGTCGTGCCACCATTCCAGAGTCCCCTAGATATCTCAGTCCATTCCAGGGAAACCTGTTTTCCCTGCACTGCCTCGAATTTCAAGCCGAGGATCGACTCACACCACGGTGGCACGTGGGACAGCCCTGTGGGAAACCCTCGTGGGAAAGCCTTGTGGGAAAGCCTCGTGGGACCGCCCTTTGGGAAAGCCTCGTGGGAAAGACTCGTGGGAAAGCCACGAGGGAAAGCCACAGATCCCTTGATCCACGCGAAGGGAAGCACGACAATGCTGCTAGAGCTCGCGAAGGAAAGCACACGTGCATGCCCCCACTCGAGACGAGGACTGACTACCCTGGGGAGATACCAGAAGTACCCCAAGATCATGTCTGCACTGGGAGAGGAATCCTCAGGTTCCGGCACCGATTCCACACAAGATCTTTGGCCCCGGCATCGACAGGAGAGGAATCCCGAGAGGCCTGCGAGCTACTCGCATGGGGACTGGCCTTTCCTGAGGCCACCAGGAGCGGGTCCCTGAGGTCCCTGTCGTAAGTCGAGAGCACCTGCCGCAACTCGAGAACATCCAGGCGGTTCTCCCCTCCAGCGAGATGAGGCACATTTCCGCTAAGGTGTCTCGAGGCTAATCACACCTAACCTCTGGAATTTGGAATTTCCAAAGGGTACTTCACACCATGCTGGCAACTCAAGAAGATCCCCGACATACCCATCT
>NW_017194001.1:0-9540 GCF_001704415.2 Capra hircus
CTGTGGCTTTCCCCTAGAGGCTTTCCCACAGGGCTGTCCCACGTGCCACCGTGGTGTGAGTCGATCCTCGGCGTGAAAATCGAGGCAGTGCAGGGAAAAGAGGTTCCTCTGGAAGGCACTGAGACATCCGGGGGTCTCTTTGAATGGTGGCACGACGTGGAGTCCCTCTCGCATTTCCTGTGGAGGGCGCCTCCTCTTGAGATGCGACGGGAACGCCGGAATTCTTTCCGACCAGGCAGGGAAGGATCCCTCATCTCGAGCTACCAGGCGGAAACGGGGCTCCTCTGGATGTGCGCGGGACCCCCGTGCTTCCTCTCGAGTGGAGAAGGGTATGTCGGAGAACGACTTGAGATGCAGCAAGAGTTTGAAGGACCCTTTGGAAGTTCCAGAGGTTAGGCGTGATTAGCCTGGAGATGCCTCAGCAGAAATGGGCCTCATCTCGCCTGGAGGGGAGAACCTCGTGGAATTTCTCGAGTTGGGCAGGTGCTCTCGACTTACGACGGGGACCTCAGGGACCCCCTTTGCTGACACAGGAAAGGCCAGTCCACATGCGACTTCCTAGGGGGCCTCTCGGGATTCCTCTCCTTCCAAAAACCCGGGCCGAAGACCTTATGTGGAGTCAGGGACAGAACCTGAGAGTTCCTCACCAGTGCTACCATGGATCTTGGGGAACTTCTGGAGTCCTGAGGGGGCCCACGTGATGGCCCCTGCTGGGCCACGTGATTGCAACAGCTGACCCAGATGATTGCACCAGGGGGCCCACGAGATTTCCCTGGGGGCCCCCGTGATTTCACTGGGGCCCACGTGATTACCCTGTGGGCCACGTGATTGCTCCAGCTGGCCCATATGATGGCCCGGGGGACCCACGTATTTCCACTGGGGCCTACGTGATTTCCCCGTTAGGCCCACGTGATTGCACCAGCTGGCCCACATGATAGCCATGGGGGGCGCATGTTATTGCCATTGGGGGCTCATGTGATTGCAACAGGTTGCCCACGGATTGCCAAGGAGGGCCCAGGTGATTTCCCCAGGGGCGAACATGATGGCCTCGGGGGGCCCGCATGATTGCCCCTGGGGGACGACATGATTGCCCTGGGGGACCACGTGATTGCCCCAGCTGGCCCACGTGATTGCCCCTGGCGGACCACGTGATTTCCTCGGGCGGCCCACGTGATTGCCCCTGGCGGCCCACGTGATTGCCCCTGGGGGCCCACGTGATTGCCCCTGGGGGCCCACGTGATTGCCCCTTGGGGCCACGTGATTTCCCCTTGGGGCCCACGTGAATGCGGGCCCACGTGACTTCCCCTGGGGACCCACGAGATTGCCCCTAGGGGCCGACGTTGATTTCCTCGGGGGCCCACGTGATTGCCCTGGGGGCCACGTGATTGCCCTTGGGGCCACGTGATTGCCCCTGGGGGTCCACATGATTTCCCCTGGGGGTCCACGTGATTGCCCCTCGGGACTAAGTGATTGCCCCTGGGGGCCCACGTGAATGCCCCTGCGGGCCAGCATGATTGCTCCTGGGGGCCCACGTAAATGCCCCTGGGGGCCCATGTGATTGTCCCTGGGGCCCACGTGATTTCCCCTGGGTCCCACGTGATTGCCCTGGGGCCCACGTGATTGCCCCTTGGGGCCCAGTGATTGTGGGCCCACGTGATTGCCCCTGGGGGCCCACGTGATTTCCCCTGGGAGATTTGCCCCCCTATGGGCCCACGTGATTTCCACGGGGGGCCCACGGGATAACCACTGGGGTCCCACGGGATTTCCACGGGGGCCCACGTGATTGCCGCTGGGGGCCCACGTGATTTCCCCTGGGGGCCCACGTGATTGCCACTGGGGGCACGTGATTGACCCCTGGGGCCCACGTGATTGCCCGGGGGGCCCACGTGATTGCCCCTGGGGTCCCACGTGATTTCCCTGGGGTCCAACATGATTGCCCCTGGGGCCCCACGTGATTTCCACTGGAGGCGCAACGTGATTTCCATGGGGGGCCCACGTGATTTGCCCCTGGGGGGCCCCACGTGAATTCCCTGGGGTCCACGTGATTGCCCCTGGGGCCCACGTGACTTCCCGTGGGGACCCACGAGATTGCACTTGGGGGCCGACGTGATTTCCTCGGGGGGCCCACGTGATTGCCACGAGATTGCCTGGGGCCCACGTGATTGCCCCTCTGGGCCACGTGATTGCCCTGGGACCCACGTGATTTCCCCTGGGGGCCAACGTGATTGCCCCTGGGGCCCCGTGATTGCCCCTGGGGGCCCACGTGATTGCCCCTCTGGGGCCACGTGATTGCCTTGGGGCCCTCGTGATTTCCCCTGGGGGCCCAAGTGATTGTCCCTTGGGGGCCCCACGTGATTTCCCCGGGGACCCACGTGATTGCCCCTGGGGCCACGTGATTTCCACGGGGGGCCCACAAGATTGCCCCTGGGGCCCACGTGATTTCCACAGGGGCCCACGTAATTGCCCCTGGGGGCCCCACGTGATTTCCACAGGGGGCCCACGTGATTGCTCCTGGCAGCCCACGTGATTGCCCCTGGGGCCCTCGTGATTGCCCTGGGGGCCCATGTGATTTCTCTGGATCCCACGTGATTGCCCTGGGGCCCACGTGATTTCCCCTGGGGCCCAGTGATTTCCCTGGGGGCCCACGTGATTTCCAGGGGGCCCACGTGATTGCCCCTGGGGCCACGTGATTTCCCCTGGGGCCCAAGTGACTTCCCCTGGGGGCCCACGTGATTACCCCTGAAGGCCCACGTGATTTCCACGGGGCCCACGTGATTGCCCCTGGGGGCCACGTGATTTCCCGGGGGCCCACGTGATTGCCCCTGGGGGCCCACGTGATTTCCGACGTGATTGCCCCTGGGGGCCCACGTGATTTCCGGGGGGCCCACGTGATACCCACGTGATTGCCACGTGATTGCCCTGGGGGCCCACGTGATTGCCCCTGGGGGCCCACGTGATTGGGGGGGCCCACGTGATTTCCACGGGGGGCCCACGTGATTGCCCGGGCCCCCCTGGGTGATTTCCTGGGCCCCACGTGATTTCCCCTGGGAGCCCACGTGATTTCCAGGCCCCCTGGGGCCCCACGTGATTGGGGCCCGTGATACGTGCACCACTGTGATTGCCTCCACGTGATTTCCGGGGGGCCCACGTGATTGGGGGCCCACGTTTGCCACGGGGGGGCCCACGTGATTTCCAAGGGTGTCCACGTGATTGCCCTGGCGGCCCACGTGATTGCCCCTGGGGGCCGACGTGATTGCCACTGGGGCCACGTGATTTCCCCTGGGGGCCCCCGTGATTTTCCCCTGGGGACCACGTGATTTCCCTGGGCCCACGGGATATCCGCTGGGGCCCCCGTGATTTCCCCTAGAGGCCCACGGGATTGCCCCTGGGGCCCACGAGATTGCCCCTGGGCCCACGTGATTGGCCCCTGGGGGCCCATGTGATTGCCCTGAGGTTCCACGTAATTCTGATTGCCCCCTGGGTGGGGCCCACGTGATTGCAGGGCCCACGTGATTGCCCCTGGGGGCCCACGTGGTTGCCCCCTGGGGGCCCACGTGATTTCCACGGGGGGCCCATGTGATTGCCCTTGGGGCCCACGTGATTTCCCGGGGGGCCCACTTGATTGCCCCTGGGGCCCACGTGATTTCCACGGGGGGCCCACAAGATTGCCCCTGGGGGCCACGTGATTACACAGGGGGCCCACGTGATTGCCCCTGGGGGCCACGTGATTTCCACAGGGGGCCCACGTGATTGCTCCTGGCAGCCCACGTGATTGCCCCTGGGGGCACACGTGATTGCCCTGGGGCCCACGTGATTTCCTTGGATCCCACGTGATTGCCCCTGGGCCCACGTGATTCCCCTGGGGGCCCACGTGATTGCCTGGGGGCCCACGTGATTCCCGGGGCCGCACGTGATTTCCCCTGGGGGCCCACGTGATTGCCCGGGGCCCACGTGATTGCCCTGGGGCCCACGTGATTCCCCTGGGGCCCACGTGATTTCCACGGGGGCCCACGTGATTGCCCCTGGGGCCCACGTGATTTCCCCTGCCCACCGGGGGGCCCACGTGATTGTGGGGTCCCCGTGATTTCCCTGGGGGCCCACGTGATTGCCCCTGGGGCCCCGGAGATTTCCCCCTGGGGGCCACGTGATTTCCCCTGGGGCCACGTGATTTCCCCGGGGGCCTGATTTCCACGGGGGCCCACGTGATTGCCCCTGGGGGCCCACGTGATTTCCCTGGGGCCCACGTGATTGCCCCTGGGGGCCACGTGATTTTGGGGGCCCACGTGATGCACGTGATTGCCCCTGGCGGCCCACTGTGATTTTCCCCCACGTGACGGGCGCCCACGTGATTGCCCCTGGGGGCCCACGTGATTTCCACCCACTGTGATTGCCCCTGCCCACGTGATTTGGGCGCCACCCCCTGGGGGCCACTCCACGGGGGCCCACGTGATTGCCCCTGGGCGGCCCACGTGATGCCACGTGATTGCCCCTGGGGGCCCACGTGATTGCCCCTGGGGGCCCACGTGATTGCCCCTGGGGCCCACGTGATTGCCCCTGGGCCCTGACCCACGTGATTTCCTGCCCACGTGATTTCCCTGGGGGCCCACGTGATTTCCCCCCACGTGATTGCCCCTGGGGGCCACGTGATTTCCACGTGATTTGCCCCTGGGGGCCCACGTTGATTGCCCCTTGGGGCCCACTGTGATTGGCGGGCCCACGTGATTTCCCCTGGGCCCACGTGCATTGCCCCTGGGGGGGCCCACGGTGATTTCCCTGGGGCCCACGTGATTGCCCCTGGGCGGCCACGTGATTTCCCCTGGGGGCCCACTTGATTCCACGTTGCCCACGTGATTGCCCTGGGGGTGATTTCCCCTGGGGGCCCACGTGATTGCCCCTGGGGCCCACGTGATTTGGGGGGGCCCACGTGATTTGCCCCTTGGGGGCCACGTGATTGCCCCTTGGCCCACGTGATCCCCTGGGCCCACGTGATTTCCCTGGGGGCCCACGTGATTGGGGGCCCACGTGATTGCCCCTGCCCACGTGATTGGGGGCCCACGTGATTGCCCCTGGGGCCCACGTGACGCCCACCCTGGGGGCCCACACCCCTGGGGGCCCACGTGATTTCCCCTGGGGCCCACGTGATTTCCACGGGGGCCCACGTGATTTCCCTGGGGCCCACGTGATTTCCACGGGGGGCCCACGTGATTGCCCCTGGGGCCCACGTGATTGGGGGCCCACGTGATTGGGGGCCCACGTGATTGCCCTGGGGGCCCACGTGATTTTGCCCACGTGATTGCCCCTGGGGGCCCACGTGATTTCCCCTGGGGGGCCCACGTGATTTGCCCCTGGGGGCCCACGTGATTTCCCCCCACGGTTGGGGGGCCCACGTGATTGCCCCTGGGGCCCACGTGATTTGCCCACGTGATTGCCCCTGGGGCCCACGTGATTGCCCGGGGGGCCCACGTGATTTCCACGGCGGCCCACGTGATTGCCCCTGGGCGGCCCACGTGATTTTCCACGGGGGCCCACGTGATTGCCCCTGGGGGCCCACGTGATTTTCCCCGGGGTGATTTGGGCCACGTGATTTTCCCCTGGGGGGCCCACGTGATTGCCCCTTGGGGCCCACGTGATTTCCCCTGGGGCCCACGTGATTGCCCCTGGGGCCCACTGATTCCACATTGCCCCTGGGGCCCACGTGTTGATTTGCCCCTGGGGGCCCACGTGATTTCCCCTGCCCACGTGATTTGGGGGCCCACGTGATTTCCCCTGGGGGCCCACGTGATTGCCCCTGGGGGCCCACGTGATTGCCCCTGGGGCCACGTGATTGCCCCTGGGGCCCACGTGATTTCCCGGGGGGCCCACGTGATTTCCCCTGGGGGCCCACGTGATTTCCCCCCACGTGAGCCCACGTGATTGCCCCTGGGGGCCCACGTGATTTTCCCCTGGGGCCACGTGATTGCCCCTGGGGCCCACGTGATTTGCCACGTGATTGCCCCTGGCCCACGTGATTTCCCCTGGGGGCCCCTGGGGGCCACGTGATTGCCCCTGGGCCCACGTGATTTCCCTGGGGGCCCACGTGATTGCCCCTGGGCGGCCCACGTGATTTCCTCCCACGTGATTGCCCCTGGGGGCCCACGTGATTGCCCCTGGGGCCCACGTGATTTCCCCTGGGGCCCACGTGATTTCCCTCGTGCGGGGGGCCCACGTGATTGCCCCCTGGCCCACGTTTCCCCCCACGATTCCCCCACGTGATTTCCCCTGGGGGCCCACGTGATTTGGGGGCCCACGTGATTGCCCCTTCCCCACTGTGGGCGGCCCACGTGATTTCCCACTGGGGGCCACGTGATTGGCCCTGGGGGCCCACGTGATTTGCCCCTGATTTCCCCTGGGGCCCACGTTGATTCCCTCCCACGTGATTTCCCCTGGGGCGCCACGTGATTTCCCCTGCCCACGTGATTTCCCCTGGGGCCCACGTGATTGCCCTGGGCCCACGTGGCCCCACGTTGATTTCCCCTGGGGCCCACGTGATTGCCCCCACTGGGGGGGCCACGTGATTGCCCCTGGGGGCCCACGTGATTTCCCCTGGGCGGCCCACGTGATTGTCCCCTGGGGGCCCACGTGATTTTGGGGGCCCACGTGATTTCCACGGGGCGCCCACGTGATTGCCCCTGGGGCCCACGTGATTTCCCCTGGGGGCCCACGTGATTGCCCCTGGGGCCCACGTGATTCCCCTGGCGGCCCACCTTTTGATTGCCCTGGGGGCCCACGTGATTTCCCCTGGGGGCCACGTGATTCCCCTGGGGCCCACGTGATTTCCACGGCGGGGCCCACGTGATTGCCCCTCCATGATTGCCCACCTGCGGCCCACGTGATTGCCCCTGGGGCCCACTGGGGGCCACGTGATTGCCCCTGGCGGGCCCACGTGATTTCCCCTGGGGGCCACGTGATTGCCCCTGGGGGCCCACGAGGCCCACGTGCATTTCCCCTTTGGTCCACGTGATTGCCCCTGGGGACCCACGTGATTGCCCACTGGGGGCCCACGTCATTGCCCCTGGGGCGCCCACGTGATTGCCCCGGGGGGCCACGTGATTTCCTGGGGGGCCCACGTGATTGCCCCTGGGGCCCACGTGCGCTGGGGCCACGTGATTTCCCCTGGGGGCCACGTGATTGCCCCACGTGATTTCCTGGGGCCCACGTGATTGCCCCTGGGGGCCCACGTGATTTCCCTGGGGCCCAGTGATTGGGGGCCCACCCTGGGGGCCCACGTGATTGCCCCAGGGGCCCACGTGATTCCCCTGGGGGCCCACGTGATTTCCCCTGGGGCCACGTGATTGGGGCCCACGTGATTGGGGGTGAGGGGGCCACGTGATTTCCCCTGGGGCCCACGTGATTTCCCTGGGGCCCACGTGATTGCCCCAGGGGCCACGTGATTTCCCCGTGATTTCCCACGTGATTGCCCCCCACGTGATTCCCCTGGGCCACGTGATTTCCTGGGGGCCCACGTGATTTCCCCTGGGGCCCACGTGATTGCCCTGATTGCCCTGGGGCCACGTGATTTGGGGGGGCCACGTGATTGCCCTGGGGGCCCGTGATTGGGGCCCACGTGATTTGATTCCCCCTGGGGGCCCACGTGATTTCCCCTGGGGCCACGTGATTTCCCCTGGGGGCCCACGTGATTGCCCCTGGGGGCCCACGTGATTTCCCTGGGGCCACGTGATTGCCCCAGGGGGCCCACGTGATTTCCCCTGGGGGCCCACGTGATTCCCCCACGTGATTTCCCCTGGGGGCCCACGTGATTTCCCCTGGGGCCCACGTGATTTCCCCTGGGGGCCACGTGATTGCCCCTGGGGGCCCACGTGATTTCCCCTGGGGCCCACGTGATTTGATTTCCCCTGGGGGCCCACGTGATTGGGGCCACGTGATTTCCCTGGGGGCCCACGTGATTTCCCCTGGGGGCCACGTGATTGCCCCAAACCCCTGGGGCCCACGTGATGGGGGCCACGTGTGGGGGGCCCACGTGATTTCCCCTGGGGGCCACGTGGGGGCCCCGTGATTTCCTGGGGGCCCACGTGATTGCCCCAGGGCCCACGTGATTTCCCTGGGGGCCCACGTGATTGCCCAGGGGGCCCACGTGATTGCCCCCCAGTGATTTCCCCTGGGGCCCACGTGATTGCCCCAGGGGCCCACGTGATTTGGGGGCCCACGTGATTGGGGCCCCATTGCCCCCCACGTGATTTCCCTGGGGTGATCCCTGGGGGCCCACGTGATTGCCCTGGGGCCCACGTGATTCCCCTGGGGGACGTGATTTCCCTGGGGCCCACGTGATTCCCCTGGGGGCCCACGTGATTGGGGCCACGTGATTGCGGGGGCCCACGTGATTGCCCTGGGGGCCCTGGGGCCCACGTGATTTCCCCTGGGCCCACGTGATTGCCCCATTGGGGCCCACGTGATTTCCCTGGGGGCCACGTGATTGGGGGCCCACGTGATTTCCCCCACGTGGGGGGCCCACGTGATTTCCCCTGGGGGCCCACGTGATTGCCCCTGGGGGGGCCACGTGATTGCCCATGATTTCCCCTGGGGGCCCACGTGATTGCCCAGGGGGCCCGTGATTGGGGGCCACGTGATTTCCCCTGGGGCCCACGTGATTGGGCCCACGTGATTGGGGGCCCACGTGATTTCCCTGGGGGCCCACGTGATTTCCCCTGGGGGCCCACGTGATTGCCCTGGCCCACGTGATTTCCCCTGGGGGCCCACGTGATTTCCCCTGGGGGCCCACGTGATGCCCAGGGGCCCACGTGATTTCCCTGGGGGCCCCGTGATTGCCCCAGGGGCCCACGTGATTTCCCCTGGGGTGATGGGGCCCACGTGATTTCCCCTGGGGGCCCACGTGATTTCCCCTGGGGGCCCCACGTGATGCCCCTGGGCGCCACGTGTTTCCCTGGGGCCCACGTGATTGCCCCAGGGGGCCACGTGATTTCCCCTGGGGGCCCATTTCCTGACGTATTTCCCCTGGGGGCCACGTGATTTCCCGGGGCCCACGTGATTCCCTGGGGGCCCACGTGATTGCCCAGGGGCCCACGTGATTGCCCTGGGGCCCACTTGATTTCCCCATGGGGGCCACGTGATTGCCCGGGGCCCCACGGATTCCCTGGGGGCCCACGTGATTGGGGCCCGTGATTGCCCCAGGGGCCCACGTGATTTTCCCCTGGGGCCACGTGATTTCCCCTGGGGGCCCACGTGATTTCCCCTGGGGCCCACGTGATTGCCCCTGGGGGCCCACGTGATTTTCCCCTGGGGGCCCACGTGATTGCCCCACGTGATCCCTGACGATGATTTCCCCTGGGGGCCCACGTGATTTCCCTGGGGCCACGTATTTCCCCTGGGGGCCCACGTGATTGGGGGCCCACGTGATTGCCCACCCGTCCCCTGGGGGCCCACGTGATTTCCCCTGGGGGCCCACGTGATTGCCCCTGGGGCCATGGGGCCCATGCCCAGGGGCCACGTGATTGCCCATGGGGCCCACGTGAATTTCCCCTGGGG
>NW_017194002.1:0-9539 GCF_001704415.2 Capra hircus
ACGTACGACGGGGACCTCAGGGACCCGCTGTGGTGGCCTCAGGAAAGGCCAGTCCCATGCGAGTTGCTCGGGGGGCGTCTAGGGATTCCTCTCCCGTCGATGCCGGGGCCTAAGACATTGTGTGAGAGTGGGTGCCGGAACCTGAGGATTCCTCTCCAGTGCCGACATGGATCTTCGGGTACTTTCTGGAGTCTCCCTAGGGGAGTCAGTCCTCGTCTCGAGTCGGGGCATGGGTGACGTGCTTTCCTCCGAGCTCTAGCAGCAGAGTCACGCTTCCCTTCAAGTGGATCAAGGGATCTGTGGCTTTCCCTCGAGGCTTTCCCACGAGGCTTTCCCTAGAGGCTTTCCACAGGGCTGTCCCACGTGCCACCGTGGTGTGAGTCGATCCTCGGCTTGAAAGTCGAGGCATTGCAGGGAAAACAGGTTTCCCTGGAATGGACTGGGATATCTGGGGGACACTGGGAATGGTAGCAGGACCCTGGAGTTCCTCTCGCCTTTCCTGTGGAGAGCGCCACCTCTTGAGATGCGACGGAACGCCGGGAATTCTTTCCCGACCACGCAGGGAAAGGATCCCTCCTCTTGAGCTAGGAGGCGGAAACGGGGCTCCTCTGGATGTGGGCGGGACTCTCGTGCTCCTCTCGAGTGGAGACGGGTATGTTGGGGAACTTCTTGAGTTGCAGCAAGGGTGTGAAAGACCCTTTGGAAGTTCCAGAGCTTAGGTGTGATTAGCCTGGTGACGCCTCAGCGGAAACGGGCCTCATCTCGCCTGGAGAGGAGAACCTCCTGGATTTTCTCGAGTTGCGCAGGTGCTCTCACCTTACGACGGGGACCTCAGGGACCCACTCTGGTGGCCTCAGGAAAGGCCGGTCCCCATTCGAGTTGCTATTGGGCCTCTCGGGATTCCTCTCCCGTCGATGCCGGGGCCTCAAACCTTGTGTGAGTCGGTGCCGGAACCTGAGGATTCCTCTCCCAGTGCTGACATGGATCTTGGGGTACTTCTGGTGTCTCCCCAGCGGAGTCAGTCCTCGTCTCCAGTGGGGGAAATCACGTGTGCTTTCCTCTCAAGCTGTAGCAGCAGAGGCACGCTAACCTTCGCGTGGATCAAGGGATCTGTGGCTTTCCCTCGAGGCTTTCCCACGAGTCTTTCCCACAGGGCTGGCCCAGGTGCCACCGTGGTGTGCATGGATCCTCGGCTTGAAAGTCGAGGCAGTGCAGGGAAAACAGGTTTCCCTGGAATGGACTGAGACATCTGGGGGACTCTGTGAATGGTGGCACGACCCTCGAGTTCCTCTCGCCTTTCCTGTGGAGAGCGCCTCCTCTTGAGATGCGAAGGCAAAGCCCGGAATTCTTTCCCGACCACGCAGGACAAGGATACCTCTTCTCGAGCTAGGAGGCGGAAACGGGGCTCCTCTGGATGTGGGGGGAACTCTCGTGCTTCCTCTCGAGTGGAGACGGTATGTTGGGGAACTTCTTGAGTTGCAGCAAGGGTGTGAAGGACCCCGTGGAAGTTCCAGATGTTAGATGTGATTAGCCTCTAGACGCCTCAGTGGAAATGGGCCTCATCCCGCCTGGAGGGGAGAACCCCCTGGTTTTTCTCCAGTTGCGGCAGGTGCTCTCGACTTACGACGGGGACCACAGGGACCCGCTCTGGTGGCCTCACGAATGGCCAGTCCCAATTCGACTTGCTCGGGGGCCTCTCGGGATTCCTCTCCCGTCCATGCTAGGGCCTAAGACCTTGTGTGGAGTCAGTGCCGGAACCTGAAGATTCCTCTCCAGTGCTGACATGGATCTTGGGGTACTTCTGGAGTCTCCCCAGGGAAGTCAGTCCTCGTCTCGAGCGGGGGCATGCACGTGCGCTTTCCTGCCGAGCTGTAGCAGCAGTGTCACGCTTCAATTCGCGTGGATCAAGGGATCTGTGGCTTTCCCTCGAGGCTTTCCCACGAGGCTTTCCCATGAGGCTTTCCGACAGGGCTGTCCCACGTGCCACCGTGGTGTTTGTCAATCCTCGCCTTGCACGTCGAGGCAGTGCAGGGAAAACAGGTTTCCCTGGAATGGACTGAGACATCTGGGGGACTCTGGGAATGGTGGCACGACCCTGGAGTTCCTCTCGCTTTTCTGTGGAGAGCGTCACCTCTTGAGATGCAACGGGAAGGCCGGGAATTCTTTCCCGACCACACAGGGAAAGGATCCCTCCTCCCGAGCTAGGAGGCGGAAAAGGGGCTCCTCTGGATGTGGGTGGGATTCTACTGCTTCCTCTGGAGTGGAGTCGGGTATGTCGGGGAACTTCTTGAGTTGCAGCAAGGGTCTGAAGGACCCATTGGAAGTTCCAGACGTTAGGTGTGATTAGCCTAGAGATGCCTCAGCGGAAATGGGCCTCATCTCGCTGGAGGGGAGGACCTCCTGGATTTTCTCGAGTTGCGGCAGGTGCTCTCGACTTACGACGGGGACCTCAGGGACCCGCTCTGGTGGCCTCAGGAAAGGCCAGTCCCCATTCGAGTTGCTCGGGGGCCTCTCGGGATTCCTCTCCCGTCGATGCCGGGGCCTAAGTTCTTCTGTGGAGTCGGTGCCGGAACCTGAGGATTCCTCTCCAGTGCTGACATGGATCTTGGGGTACTTCTGGAGTCTCCCCAGGGGAGTTAGTCCTCGTCTCGAGTGGGGGCATGCACGTGTGCTTTCCTCCGGAGCTGTAGCAGCAGTGTCGCTCTTCCCTTCGCATGGATCAAGGAATCTGTGGCTTTCCCTCGAGGCTTTCCCCCGAGGCTTACCACGAGGCTTTCCCACAGGTCTGTCCCACGTGCCACCGTGGTGTGAGTCGATCCTTGCTTAAAAGTCGAGGCAGTGCAGGGAAAACAGGTTTCCCTGGAATGGACTGAGACATCTGGGGGACTCTGTGAATGGTGGCACGACCCTGGAGTTCCTCTCGCCTTTCCTGTGGAGAACCCCTCCTCTTGAGATGCGACGGGAACGTCGGGAATTCTTTCCCGGCCACGCAGGGAATAGATCCCCCCTCTCGAGCTAAGAGGCGGAAACGGCGCTCCTCTGGATGTGGGCGGGACTCTCGTGCTTCCTCTCGAGTGGAGACGGGTATGTCGGGGAACTTCTTGAGATGCAGGCAAGGGTGTGAAGGACCCTTTGGAAGTTCCAGAGGTTAGGTGTGATTAGCCTCGAGACACCTTCAGCGGAAATGGGCCTCATCTCGCCTGGAGGTGAGAACCTCCTGGATTTTCTCGAATTGAGGCAGGTGCTCTCGACTTACGACGGGGACCTCAGGGACCCAATCTGGTGGCCTCAGGAAAGGCCAGTCCCCATGCGAGTTGCTCGGGGCCTCTCGGGATTCCTCTCCCGTCGATGCTGGGGCCTAAGACCTTGTGTGGAGTCGGTGCCGGAACCTGAGGATTCCTCTCCAGTGCTGACATGGATCTTGGGGTACTTCTGGAGTCTCCCAGGGGAGTCAGTCCTCATCTCGAGTGGGGGCATGCACGTGCGCATTCCTCCCGAGCTGTAGCAGCAGTGTCACGCTTCCCTTTGCGTGGATCAAGGAATCTGTGGCTTTCCCTCGAGGCTTACCCAAGAGGCTTTCCGACGAGGCTTTCCCACAGGGCTGTCCCACGTGCCATCGTGGTGTGAGTCGATCCTAGGCTTGAAAGTCGAGGCAGTTCAGGTAAAACAGGTTTCCCTGGAATGGACTGAGACATCTGGGGGACTCTGGGAATGGTGGCACGACCCTGGAGTTCCTCTCGCCTTTCCTGTGGAGAGCGCCTCCTCTTGAGATGCGACGGGAACGCCGGGAATTCTTTCCCGACCACGCAGGGAAAGGATCCCTCCTCTCGAGTTAGGAGGCGGAAACGGGTTCCTCTGGATGTGGGCAGGACTCTCGTGCTTCGTCTCGAGTGGAGACGGCTATGTCGGGGAACTTCTTGAGTTGCAGCAAGGGTGTGAAGGACCCTTTGGAAATTCCAGATGTTAGATGTGATTAACCTCGAGACGCCTCAGCGGAAATGGGCCTCATCTCGCCTGGAGGGGAGAACCTCCTGGATTTTCTCGAGTTGTCGGCAGGTGCTCTCGTCTTACGACGGGGACCTCAGGGACCTGCTCTGGTGGCCTCAGGAAAGGCCAGTCCCCATGCGAGTTGCTCGGGGGCCTCTCGGAATTCCTCTCCCGTCGATGCCGGGGCCAAAGATCGTGTGGAGTCGGTACCGGAACATGAGGATTCCTCTCCAGTGCTGACATGGATCTTGGGGTACTTCTGGAGTCTCCCCAGGGGGGTCAGTCCTCGTCTCGAGTGGGGGCATGCACGTGCGGCTTTCCTCCCGAGCTGTAGCAGCAGTGTCACGCTTTCCCTTCGAGTGGATCAAGGGATCTGTGGCTTCCCCTCGTAGCTTTCCCACGAGGCTTTCCCACAGGGCTGACCCACGTGCCACCGTGGTGTGAGTCAATCCTCGGCTTGAAAGTCGAGGCAGTGCAGGGAAAACAGGTTTCCCTCGAATGGACTGAGACATCTGGGGGACCCTGGGAATGGTGGCACGACACTGGAGTTCCTCTTGCCTTTCCAGTGGAGAGCGCCTCTTCTTGAGATGCGAAGGGAATGCCGGAATTCTTTCCAGAACCACGCAGGGAAAGGATCCCTCCTCTCGAGCTATGAGGCGGAAACTGGGCTCCTCTGGATTTGGGCGGGACTATAGTGCTTCCTCTCGTGTGGAGACGAGTATGTCGGGGAACTTCTTGAGTTGCAGCAAGGGTGTGAAGGACCCTTTGGAAGTTCCAGAGTTTAGGTGTGATTACCCTTGAGATGCCTCAGCGGAAATGGGCCTCATCTCGCCTGGAGGGGAGAACCTCCTGGAGTTTTTCGAGTTGCGGCAGGTGCTCTCAACTTACGACGGGGACCTCAGGTACCCGCTCTGGTGGCCTCAGGAAAGGCCAGTCCCCATGCGAGTTGCTATTGGGCCTCTCGGGATTCCTCTCCCGTCAATGCCGGGCCTAAGGCCTTGTGTGGAGTCAGTGCCGGAACCTGAGGATTCCACTCCAGTGCTGACATGGATCTTGGGGTACTTCTGGAGTCTCCCCAGGGGAGTCAGTCCTCGTCTCGAGTGGGGCATGCACGTGCGCTTTCCTCCCGAGCTGTAGCAGCAGTGTCACTCTTCTTTTCGCGTTAATCAAGGTATATGTGGCTTTCACTCGAGGCTTTCCCACGAGGCTTTCCCACGAGGCTTTCCCACAGGGCTGTCCCACTTGCCACCATGGTGTGAGTCGATCCTCGGCTTGAAAGTCGAGGCAGTGCAGGGAAAACAGGTTTCCTTGGAATCGACTGAGACAATAGAGGGACTCTGGGAATGGTGGCACGATCCTGGAATTCCTCTCTCCATTCCTGTGGAGAGCGCCTCCACTTGAGATGCGACGGGAACGCCGGGAATTCTATCCCGACCACGCAGGGAAAGGATCCCTCCTCTGGAGCTATGAGGCGGAAAAGAGGCTCCTCTGGATGTGGGCGGACTCCCGTGCTTCCTCTCGAGTGGAGACGGGTATGTCGGGGAACTTCTTGAGTTGCAGCAAGGGTGTGAAGGACCCTTTGGAAGTTCCAGAGGTTAGGTGTGATTAGCCTCCAGACGCCTCAGCGGAAATAGGCCTCATCTCGCCTGAAGGGGATAAACTCCTGGATTTACTCGAGTTGCGGCAGGTGCTTTCCACGTAGGACGGGGACCTCAGGGACCCGCTCTGGTGGCCTCAGGGAAGGCCAGTCCCCATGCGAGTTGCTCGGGAGCCTCTTAGGATTCCTCTCCCGTTGATGCTGGTGCCTAAGTCCTTGTGTGGAGTCGTTGCCGGAATCTGAGGATTCCTCTCCAGTGCTGACATGGATCTAGGGATACTTCTAGAGTCTCCCCAGGGTAGTCAGTCCTCGTCAGAGTGGGGGCAGGCACATGGGCTTTCCTGCCGAACTGCAGGAGCAGTGTCACGCTTCCCTTCGACGTGGATCAAGGGATCTGTGGCTTTCCCTCGAGGCTTTCCCACAGGGCTGTCCCACGAGGCTTTCCCACAGGGCTGTCCCAGGTGCCACCGTGGTGTGTGTCAATCCTAGGCTTGAAAGCCGAGGCAGTGCAGGGAAAACAGGTTTCCCTGGAATGCACGGAGACACCTGGGGGACTCTGGGAATGGTGGCACGACCCTGGAGTTCCTCTCGCCTTTCCTGTGGAGAGCGCCTCCTCTTGAGATGCGACGGGAACGCTGGCATTTCTTTCCCGACACGCAGGGAAAGGATCCCTCCTCTCGAGCTAGGAGGAGGAAACGGTGCTCCTCTGGATGTGGGCGGGACTCTCCTGCTTCCTCTCAAGTGGAGACGGGTATGTCGGGGAACTTCTTGAGTTGCAGCAAGGGTGTGAAGGACCGTTTGGAAGTTCCAGAGTTTAGGTGTGATTAGCCTCGAGACGCCTCAGCGGAAATGGGCCTCATCTCGCCTGGAGGGGAGAACCTCCTGGATTTTCTCGAATTGTGGCAGGTGCTCTCGACTGTACGACGGGGACCTCAGGGACCCACTCTGGTGGCCTCCGGAAAGGCCAGTCCCCATGGGAGTTGCTCGGGGGCCTGTCAGGATTCCTGTACTGTCGATGCTGGGGCCTAAGACCTTGTGTGGAGTCGCTTCCGGAACCTTAGGATTCCTCTCCAGTGCTGACATGGATCTTGGGTACTTCTGGAGTATCCCCTGAGGAGTGAGTCTTCGTCTCGTGTGGAGGCATGCACTTGTGCTTTCCTCCCGAGCTGTAGCAGCAATGTCATGCTTCCCGTCGGGAGGATCAAGGGATCAGTGGCTTTCCCTCGGTGCTTTCCCACGAGGCTTTCCCATGAGGCTTTCCCACAGGGCTGTCCACGTGCCACCGTGGTTTGAGTCTTTCCTCTGCTTGAAAGTCGAGGCAGTGCAGGGAAAACAGGGTTTCCTGGAATGGACTGAGACACCTGGGGGGACTCTGGCAATGGTGGCACGACCGTGTAGTTCCTCTGGCCTTTCCTGTGCAGAGCGCCTCCACTTGAGATGCGACGGGAACGCTGGGAACTCTTTCCCGACCACGCAGGGAATGGATCCATCCTCTTGAGCTATGAGGCGGAAACGGGGCTCCTCTGGATGTGGGCGGGACTCTCGTGCTTCGTCTCGAGTGGAGACGGGTATGTCGGGGAACTTCCTGAGTTGCAACAAGGGTGTGAAGGACCCTTTGGAAGTTCCAGATGTTAGGTGTGATTATCCTCGAGACGCCTCCAGTGGAAATGGGCCTCATCTCGCCTGGAGGGGAGAACCTCCTGGATTTTCTCGAGTTGTGGCAGGTGCTCTCAACCTTAAGACGGACCTCAGGGACCGCTCTGGTTGCCTCAGGAAAGGCCAGTCCCCAAGCGAGTTGCTCTGGAGCCTCTCGGGATTCCTCTCCCGTCGATGCCGGGGCCTAAGACCTTTTGGAGTCGGGGCCAGACCCTGAGGATGCGTCTCCAGTGCTGACATGAATCTTTCCGTACTTCTGAGTGTCGCCAGGGGAGTTATTCCTCATCTCGTGTGGGGGCATGCACCTGCCATTTCCTCACGAGCTGTAGCAGCAGTGTCACGCTTGCCGACGTGTGGATCAAGGATCTGTCGCTTTCCATTGAGGCTTTCCCACGAGGCTTTCCAACAGGGCTGTCCACGTGCCACGGTGGTGTGAGTCGATCCTCGGCATGAACGTCGAGGCAGTGCAGGGAAAACAGGTTCTTCTTGAATGGACTTAGACATCTGGGGACTCTTGGAATGCTGGCAAGGCCTGGAGTTCCTCTCGTCTTCCTGTTGAAAGCGCCTCCTCTTGAGATGCGACGCGAAGGCCTGGAATTCTTTTCCCGACGACGAAGGGAAAGGATCCCTCTTCTCGAGCTACGAGGCGGAAACGGGGCTCCGCTGGATGTGGGCGGGACCCTCGTCCTTCCTCTCTAGTGGAGATGGGTATGTCGGAGAACTTCTTGACTTGCAGCAAGGTGTGAAGGACCCTTTGGAAGTTCCAGCAGGTTAGTTGTGATTAGCCTCGAGACGCCTCAGCGGAAATGGGTCTCATCTCGCCTGGAGGGGAGAACCTCCTGGATTTCTCGAGTTGTGCCAGGTGCTCTCGAGTTTCGACAGAGACCTCAGGGACCCGCTCTGGTGACCTCAGGAAAGGCCAGTCCCCATGCGAGGTGCTAGGGGCCCTCTCAGGATTCCACTCCTGTCGACGCCGGGGCCTAAGACTTGTGTGGAGTCGGAACCGGAACCTTAGGATTCCTCTCCAGTGCTGACATGGATCTTGGCGTACTTCTGGAGTCTCCCAAGTGGCGTCCAGTCCTCGGCTCGAGTGGGGTCATGCACGTGGGCTTTCCTCCTGAGCGGTAAGCAGCAGTGTCACGCATCCCGTCCCGTGGATCAGGATCTGTGGCTTTCCTCGAGTCTTCCCATGAGGCTTTCTCTCAGGGCTATTCCACTTGCCACCATGGTGTGATCGATCCTTGGCGTGAAAGTCGAACCAGTGCAGGGAAAACAGAACCTCCTTCCCCACAGTAGGGGGTACACTGTCCCCTTGGTCGGGGTATCTCCAGGGCACTCGCGCTGGGGGTTGCCTGGGATATGCGGGCCTCAGCTCCACGTGAGAAAAGCCCCAAATGGCATTAGCTGCCAGTCCAGACGCTGGCCCCTCAGGTCTCTGGCCGGAGCCTTGGGCTCCAGGCAACTCCAAAGCCCTCAGGGGTGGCACTCTGGACTGCTGTAGGGAATGGACGCCAAGAGCCCACGGAGGAGTTGGGGAGGGGGCAGGGGGGAAACAGAGGCGAGGACAGCGAGGGATCTAGGTGGAGCGCTGGAGAGAGCGTCTGGTGTCCCAGAATGCCTCAGAGGAGCCAGCGGGGGACAGTCGAGGCCCAGGGACCTGTGGAATGTGAAAAGGCGGGAAATCCCAGAGCAAGGCAGGCTGGAAAGGGGGCGTTGGTGGCCAATTCAAAGAGACCTAGGGGGGCGTTTCCTGGGCGGTGAGCTCCTTGGCACTGCTGAGGGCCCTGGTTGATCCACCCGGGATTGATCCCACCCCCCGCTGAGAGGGAGGGCCACAAACCAAAGCCCCCGAACTGCCGCCCACCCCAACGGGGATCTTGGCGGTCCGGGGCACAGCCGTGCCCGGGAAAAGCCCACTCACTCCACGGACTCCGTCCAGGTCTCTGCTTGGAAAGAGGCCAGGGGCGCCCCCTCCATCTACCCACCCAAACCTTATTGACGTCAATGGGGGCGGAGCGCCCTCCCGCTTTCCAGAGTCCTGAGCTGCTGGGTCCCCCGCCACTCGGCCAGCAGTCTGCAGCGTGCCCGTGTGCCTCTCCCACCATGGCTTCGTCCGGCTCCTCCAGCACCTCAAGCAGTACGTTTGCCCTCGGTCCCTGTGGTCGATCACATCTCAGGGGATTTGCGGGTGGCCTGGGCAAGGGCTCTCGGCCAACGTGTTGTCCCCCCTCCCACCCGAGAACGGCGGGGACCCATCGGCCAGGCCGGGGTTCCGAGGCGTCAGGTGTGCCAAATTCGG
>NW_017194003.1:0-9538 GCF_001704415.2 Capra hircus
GGACTGGCCTTTCCTGAGGCCACCAGAGCGGGTCCCTGAGGTCCCCGTCGTAAGTCGAGAGCACCTGTCGCAACTCGAGAAAATCCAGGAGGTTCTCCCCTCCAGGCGAGATGAGGCCCATTTCGCTGAGACGTCTCGAGGCTAATCAAACCTAAACCTATGGAACTTCCAAAGGTCCCTTCACACCCTTGCTGCAACTCAAGAAGTTTCCCGACATACCCGTCTCCACTCGAGAGGAAGCAGGAAAGTCCCGCCCACATCCAGAGGAGCCACGTTCCTCCTCATTGCTCGAGAGGTTTGATCCTTTCCCTGCCGTGGTCGGGAAAGAATTCGCGGCATTCCCGTCCCACATCAAGAGGAGGCGCTCTCCAGAGGAAAAACGAGAGGAACTCCAGAGTCGTGCCCCCATTCCCAGAGTCCCCCAGATGTCTCAGTCCATTCCAGGGAAACCTGTATTCCCTGCACTGCCTCGACTTTCAAGCCGAGGATCGACTCACACCACAGTGGCACGTGGGACAGCCCTGGGGAAAGCCTCGTGGGAAAGCCTCTTGCGAAAGCCTCGAGGCAAAGCACAGATCAGTTGATACACGCGAAGGAAGCGTGACACTGCTGCTACAGCTCGGGAGGAAAGCGCACGTGTATGCCCCCACTCGAGTAGAGGACTGACTGCCCTGGGGAGACTCCAGAAGTACCCCAAGATCCATGTCAGCACTGGAGAGGAATCCTCAGGTTCCGGCACCGACTCCACACAAGATCTTAGGCCCTGGCATCGACGGGAGAGGAATCCGAGAGGCCCCCGAGCAACTCGCATGGGACTGGCCTTTCCTGAGGCCACCAGAACGGGTCCCTGAGGTCCCCGTCGTAAGTTGAGAGCACCTGCCGCAACTCTAGAAAATCCAGGAGGTTCTCTCCTCCAGGCGAGATGAGGCCCATTTCTGCTGAGGCATCTCGAGGCTAATCACATCTAACATCTGGAACTTCCAAAGGGTCCTTCACACCCTTGCTGCAACTCAAGAAGTTCCCCGACATACCCGTCTCCACTCGATAGGAAGCACGAGAGTTCCGCCCATATCCAGAGGAGCCCCGTTTCCTCCTCCTAGACCGAGAGGAGGGATCCTTTCCCTGCGTGGTCGGGAAAGAATTCCCGGCATTACCGTCGTATCTCAAGAAGAGGCGCTCTGCACAGGAAAGGCCAGAGAGAAACTCCAGGGTCGTGCCACCATTCCAGAGTCACCCAGATGTCTCAGTCCATTCCAGGGGAAACCTGTTTTCCCTGCACTGCCTCGACTTTCAAGCGAGGATCGACTCACAAAACGGTGGCACGTGGGACAGCTCTGTGGGAAAGCCTCGTTGGGAAAGCATCGAGGGAAAGACACAGATCCCTTGATCCACGCGAAGAGAAGCATGACACTGCTGCTACAGATCGGGAGGAAATCGCACGTGCATGGCCCCACTCGAGATGAGGACTGACTCCCCTGGGGAGACTCCAGAAGTACCCCAAGATCCATGTCAGCACTGGAGAGGAATGCTCAGGTTCCGGCACGGACTCCACACAAGGTCTAGACCCCGGAATCTACGGGAGAGGAATCCCGAGAGGCCCCAGAGCAATTCCCATGGGACTGGCCTTTCCTGAGGGCACCAGGGTGGGTCCCTGAGGTCCCCATCGTAAGTCGAGAGCACCTGCCGCAACTCGAGAAAATCCAGGAGGTTCCCCAATCCAGGCGAGATGAGGCCCATTTCCGCTGAGGCAACAAGGGGTAATCACACTTAAACTCTGGAACTTCCAAAGGGTCCTTCACACCCTTGCTGCAACTCAAGAAGTTCCCTGACATACCCGTCTCTACTCAAGAGGATCCCAAGGGTCCCGCCCATATCCAGAGTGGCCCCGTTTCCGCCTGCTAGCTCGAGAGGAGGGATCCTTTCCCTGCGTGGTCGGGAAAGAATTCCCGGCGTTCCCGTCGCATCTCAAGAGGAGGCGCTCTCTACAGAATGGCGAGAGGAACTCCAGGGTCGTGCCACCATTCCAGAGTCTCCCAGAATGTCTCAGTCCATTCCAGGGAAACCTGTTTTCCCCACTGTCTCGACTTTCTAGCCGAGAATGGACTCACACCACGGTGGCACGTGGACATCCCTGTGGGAAAACCTCGTGGGAAAGCCTCGTGGGAAAGCCTCGAGGGAAAGCCACAGATCCCTTGATCCAGGCGAAGGATGCCTGACACTGCTGCTACAGCTCGGAGGAAAGCTCACGTGCATGCCCCCACTCGAGACGAGGACTGACTCCCCTGGGGAGACTCCAGAAGTACCCCAAGAAGCATGTCAGCACTGAAGGAATCCTCAGATTCCGGCACCGAAGCCACACAAGGTCTTAGGCCCCCGGCATCGACGGGAGAGGAAACCCGAGAGGCCACCCGAGCAACTCGCATGGGACTGGCCTTTTCTGAGGCCACCAGAGCGGGTCCCTGAGGTCCCCGTCGTAAGTCGAGAGCACCTGTCGCAACTCGAGAAAATCCAGGAGGTTCTCCCCCTCCAGGCGAGATGAGGCCCATTTCCGCTGAGACGTCTCGAGGCTAATCAAACCTAACCTATGGAACTTCCAAAGGGTCCTTCACACCCTTGCTGCAACTCAAGAAGTTCCCCGACATACCCGTCTCCACTCGAGAGGAAGCAGGAAAGTCCCGCCCACATCCAGAGGAGCCACGTTTCCTCCTCATTGCTCGAGAGGTTTGATCCTTTCCCTGCGTGGTCGGAAAGAATTCGCGGCATCCCGTCCCACATCAAGAGGAGGCGTCTCCAGAGGAAAAACGAGAGGAACTCCAGAGTCGTGCCCCATTCCCAGAGTCCCCCAGATGTCTCAGTCCATTCCAGGGAAACCTGTATTCCCTGCACTGCCTCGACTTTCAAGCCGAGATCGACTCACACCACAGTGGCACGTGGACAGCCCTGTGGGAAAGCCTCGTGGGAAAGCCTCTTGCGAAAGCCTCGAGGCAAAGCCACAGATCAGTTGATACACGCGAAGGAAGCGTGACACTGCTGCTACAGCTCGGGAGGAAAGCGCACGTGTATGCCCCCACTCGAGTAGAGACTGACTGCCCTGGGGAGACTCCAGAAGTACCCAAGATCCATGTCAGCACTGGAGAGGAATCCTCAGGTTCCGCACCGACTCCACACAAGATCTTAGGCCCTGGCATCGACGGGAGAGGAATCCCGAGAGGCCCCCGAGCAACTCGCATGGGGACTGGCCTTTCCTGAGGCCACCAGAACGGGTCCCTGAGGTCCCCGTCGTAAGTTGAGAGCACCTGCCGCAACTCTAGAAAATCCAGGAGGTTCTCTCCTCCAGGCGAGATGAGGCCCATTTCTGCTGAGCATCTCGAGGCTAATCACATCTAACATCTGGAACTTCCAAAGGTCCTTCACACCCTTGCTGCAACTCAAGAAGTTCCCCGACATACCCGTCTCCACTCGATAGGAAGCACGAGAGTTCCGCCCATATCCAGAGGAGCCCCGTTTCCTCCTCCTAGACGAGAGGAGGGATCCTTTCCCTGCGTGGTCGGGAAAGAATTCCCGCATTACCGTCGTATCTCAAGAAGAGGCGCTCTGCACAGAAAGGCCAGAGAAACTCCAGGGTCGTGCCACCATTCCAGAGTCACCCAGATGTCTCAGTCCATTCCAGGAAACCTGTTTTCCCTGCACTGCCTCGACTTTCAAGCCGAGGATCGACTCACAAAACGGTGGCACGTGGGACAGCTCTGTGGGAAAGCCTCGTGGAAAGCATCGAGGGAAAGACACAGATCCCTTATCACGCGAAGAGAAGCATGACACTGCTGCTACAGATCGGAGGAAATCGCACGTGCATGGCCCCACTCGAGATGAGGACTGACTCCCTGGGGAGACTCCAGAAGTACCCAAGATCCATGTCAGCACTGGAGAGGAATGCTCAGGTTCCGGCACGGACTCCACACAAGGTCTAGACCCGGAATCTACGGAGAGGAATCCCGAGGCCCCAGAGCAATTCCCATGGGGACTGGCCTTTCCTGAGGGCACCAGGGTGGGTCCCTGAGTCCCCATCGTAAGTCGAGAGCACCTGCCGCAACTCGAGAAAATCCAGGAGGTTCCCCAATCCAGCGAGATGAGGCCCATTTCCGCTGAGGCAACAAGGGGGTAATCACACTTAAACTCTGGAACTTCCAAAGGGTCCTTCACACCCTTGCTGCAACTCAAGAAGTTCCCTGACATACCCGTCTCTACTCAAGAGGATCCCAAGGGTCCCGCCCATATCCAGAGTGGCCCCGTTTCCGCCTGCTAGCTCGAGAGGAGGGATCCTTTCCCTGCGTGGTCGGGAAAGAATTCCCGGCGTTCCCGTCGCATTCAAGAGGAGGCGCTCTCTACAGGAATGCGAGAGGAACTCCAGGGTCGTGCCACCATTCCCAGAGTCTCCCAGATGTCTCAGTCCATTCCAGGGAAACCTGTTTTCCCTGCACTGTCTCGACTTTCTAGCGAGAATGGACTCACACCACGGTGGCACGTGGGACATCCCTGTGGGAAAACCTCGTGGAAAGCCTCGTGGGAAAGCCTCGAGGGAAAGCCACAGATCCCTTGATCCAGGCGAAGGGATGCCTGACACTGCTGCTACAGCTCGGGAGGAAAGCTCACGTGCATGCCCCCACTCGAGACGAGGACTGACTCCCCTGGGGAGACTCCAGAAGTACCCAAAAGCATGTCAGCACTGAAGAGGAATCCTCAGATTCCGGCACCGAAGCCACACAAGTCTTAGCCCCGGCATCGACGGAGAGGAAACCCGAGAGGCACCCGAGCAACTCGCATGGGACTGCCTTTTCTGAGCCACCAGAGCGGGTCCCTGAGGTCCCCGTCGTAAGTCGAGAGCACCTGTCGCAACTCGAGAAAATCCAGGAGGTTCTCCCCTCCAGCGAGATGAGGCCCATTTCCGCTGGAACGTCTCGAGGCTAATCAAACCTAACCTATGGAATTCCAAAGGTCCTTCACACCCTTGCTGCAACTCAAGAAGTTCCCCGATATACCCGTCTTCACTCGAGAGGAAGCAGGAAATTCTCGCCACATCCAGAGGAGCCACGTTCCTCCTCATTGCTCGAGAGGTTTGATCCTTTCCCTGCGGTCGGAAAGAATTCGCGCATTCCGTCCCACATCAAGAGATGCGCTCTCCAGAGGAAAAACGAGAGGACTCCAGAGTCGTGCCCCCATTCCAGATCCCCAGATGTCTCAGTCCATTCCAGGAAACCTGTATTCCCTGCACTGCCTCGACTTTCAAGCCGAGGATCGACTCACACCACAGTGGCACGTGGACAGCCCTGTGGAAAGCCTCGTGGAAACCTCTTGCGAAAGCCTCGAGGGAAAGCCACAGATCAGTTGATACACCGAAGGAAGCGTGACACTGCTGCTACAGCTCGGGAGGAAAGCGCACGTGTATGCCCCACTCGAGTAGAGGACTGACTGCCCTGGGAGACTCCAGAAGTACCCCAAGATCCATTCAGCACTGGAGAGGAATCCTCAGGTTCCGCACCGGACTCCACACAAGATCTTAGGCCCTGGCATCGACGGGAGAGGAATCCGAGAGGCCCCGAGCAACTCGCATGGGGACTGGCCTTTCCTGAGGCCACCAGAACGGGTCCCTGAGGTCCCCGTCGTAAGTGAGAGCACCTGCCGCAACTCTAGAAAATCCAGGAGTTCTCTCCTCCAGCGAGATGAGGCCCATTTCTGCTGAGGCATCTCGAGGCTAATCACATCTAACATCTGGAACTTCCAAAGGGTCCTTCACACCCTTGCTGCAACTCAAGAAGTTCCCCGACATACCCGTCTCCACTCGATAGGAAGCACGAGAGTTCCGCCATATCCAGAGAGCCCGTTTCCTCCTCCTAGACCGAGAGGAGGGATCCTTTCCCTGCGTGGTCGGGAAAGAATTCCCGGCATTACCGTCGTATCTCAAAAGAGGCGCTCTGCACAGGAAAGGCCAGAGAAACTCCAGGGTCGTGCCACCATTCCAGAGTCACCCAGATGTCTCAGTCCATTCCAGGGAAACCTGTTTTCCCTGCACTGCCTCGACTTTCAAGCCGAGGATCGACTCACAAAACGGTGGCACGTGGGACAGCTCTGTGGGAAAGCCTCGTGGAAAGCATCGAGGGAAAGACACAGATCCCTTGATCCACGCGAAGAGAAGCATGACACTGCTGCTACAGATCGGGAGGAAATCGCACGTGCATGGCCCCACTCGAGATGAGGACTGACTCCCCTGGGAGACTCCAGAAGTACCCCAAGATCCATGTCAGCACTGGAGAGGAATGCTCAGGTTCCGGCACGGACTCCACACAAGGTCTAGACCCGGAATCTACGGGAGAGGAATCCCGAGAGGCCCCAGAGCAATTCCCATGGGACTGGCCTTTCCTGAGGCACCAGGGTGGGTCCCTGAGGTCCCATCGTAAGTCGAGAGCACCTGCCGCAACTCGAGAAAATCCAGGAGGTTCCCCAATCCAGCGAGATGAGGCCCATTTCGCTGAGGCAACAAGGGGGTAATCACACTTAAACTCTGGAACTTCCAAAGGGTCCTTCACACCTTGCTGCAACTCAAGAAGTTCCCTGACATACCCGTCTCTACTCAAGAGGATCCCAAGGGTCCCGCCCATATCCAGAGTGGCCCCGTTTCCGCCTGCTAGCTCGAGAGGAGGGATCCTTTCCCTGCGTGGTCGGAAAGAATTCCCGGCGTTCCCGTCGCATCTCAAGAGGAGGCGCTCTCTACAGGAATGGCGAGAGGAACTCCAGGTCGTGCCACCATTCCCAGAGTCTCCCAGATGTCTCAGTCCATTCCAGGAAACCTGTTTTCCTGCACTGTCTCGACTTTCTAGCCGAGAATGGACTCACACCACGGTGGCACGTGGACATCCCTGTGGGAAAACCTCGTGGGAAAGCCTCGTGGGAAAGCCTCGAGGAAAGCCACAGATCCCTTGATCCAGGCGAAGGATGCCTGACACTGCTGCTACAGCTCGGAGGAAAGTCACGTGCATGCCCCACTCGAGACGAGGACTGACTCCCCTGGGGAGACTCAGAAGTACCCAAGAAGCATGTCAGCACTGAAGAGAATCCTCAGATCCGGCACCGAAGCCACACAAGGTCTTAGCCCGGCATCGACGGAGAGGAAACCGAGAGGCACCGAGCAACTCGCATGCGGACTGGCCTTTCTGAGGCCACCAGAGCGGGTCCCTGAGGTCCCCGTCGTAAGTCGAGAGCACCTGTCGAACTCGAGAAGATCCAGGAGGTTCTCCCCTCCAGGCGAGATGAGGCCCATTTCCGCTGAGACGTCTCGAGGCTAATCAAACCTAACCTATGGAACTTCCAAAGGGTCCTTCACACCCTTGCTGCAACTCAAGAAGTTCCCGACATACCCGTCTCCACTCGAGAGGAAGCAGGAAAGCCCGCCCACATCCAGAGGAGCCACGTTTCCTCCTCATTGCTCGAGAGGTTTGATCCTTTCCCTGCGTGGTCGGGAAAGAATTCGCGGCATTCCCGTCCCACATCAAGAGGAGGCGCTCTCCAGAGGAAAAACGAGAGGAACTCCAGAGTCGTGCCCCCATTCCCAGAGTCCCCCAGATGTCTCAGTCCATTCCAGGGAAACCTGTATTCCCTGCACTGCCTCGACTTTCAAGCGAGGATCGACTCACACCACAGTGGCACGTGGGACAGCCCTGTGGAAAGCCTCGTGGGAAAGCCTCTTGCGAAAGCCTCGAGGCAAAGCCACAGATCAGTTGATACACGCGAAGGAAGCGTGACACTGCTGCTACAGCTCGGGAGGAAAGCGCACGTGTATGCCCCCACTCGAGTAGAGGACTGACTGCCCTGGGGAGACTCCAGAAGTACCCCAAGATCCATGTCAGCACTGGAGAGGAATCCTCAGTTCCGCACCGACTCCACACAAGATCTTAGGCCCTGGCATCGACGGGAGAGGAATCCCGAGAGGCCCCGAGCAACTCGCATGGGGACTGGCCTTTCCTGAGGCCACCAGAACGGGTCCCTGAGGTCCCCGTCGTAAGTTGAGAGCACCTGCCGCAACTCTAGAAAATCCAGGAGGTTCTCTCCTCCAGGCGAGATGAGGCCCATTTCTGCTGAGGCATCTCGAGGCTAATCACATCTAACATCTGGAACTTCCAAAGGGTCCTTCACACCCTTGCTGCAACTCAAGAAGTTCCCGACATACCCGTCTCCACTCGATAGGAAGCACGAGAGTTCCGCCCATATCCAGAGGAGCCCCGTTTCCTCCTCCTAGACGAGAGAGGATCCTTTCCCTGGTGGTCGGGAAAGAAATTACCGTCCGTTAGAAGGAGCGCTCTGCACAGGAAAGGCCAGAGAAACTCCAGGGTCGTGCCACCATTCCCAGAGTCACCCAGATGTCTCAGTCCATTCCAGGGAAACCTGTTTTCCCTGCACTGCCTCGACTTTCAAGCGAGGATCGACTCACAAAACGGTGGCACGTGGGACAGCTCTGTGGGAAAGCCTCGTGGGAAAGCATCGAGGGAAAGACACAGATCCCTTGATCCACGCGAAGAGAAGCATGACACTGCTGCTACAGATCGGAGGAAATCGCACGTGCATGGCCCCACTCGAGATGAGGACTGACTCCCCTGGGGAGACTCCAGAAGTACCCCAAGATCCATGTCAGCACTGGAGAGGAATGCTCAGGTTCCGGCACGGACTCCACACAAGGTCTAGACCCCGGAATCTACGGGAGAGGAATCCCGAGAGGCCCCAGAGCAATTCCCATGGGACTGGCCTTTCCTGAGGGCACCAGGGTGGGTCCCTGAGGTCCCCATCGTAAGTCGAGAGCACCTGCCGCAACTCGAGAAAATCCAGGAGGTTCCCCAATCCAGGCGAGATGAGGCCCATTTCCGCTGAGGCAACAAGGGGGTAATCACACTTAAACTCTGGAACTTCCAAAGGGTCCTTCACACCCTTGCTGCAACTCAAGAAGTTCCCTGACATACCCGTCTCTACTCAAGAGGATCCCAAGGGTCCCGCCCATATCCAGAGTGGCCCGTTTCCGCCTGCTAGCTCGAGAGAGGGATCCTTTCCCTGCGTGGTCGGGAAAGAATTCCCGGCGTTCCCGTCGCATCTCAAGAGGAGGCGCTCTCTACAGGAATGGCGAGAGGAACTCCAGGGTCGTGCCACCATTCCCAGAGTCTCCCAGATGTCTCAGTCCATTCCAGGGAAACCTGTTTTCCCTGCACTGTCTCGACTTTCTAGCAGAATGGACTCACACCACCGGTGGCACGTGGGACATCCCTGTGGGAAAACCTCGTGGAAAGCCTCGTGGGAAAGCCTCGAGGGAAAGCCACAGATCCCTTGATCCAGGCGAAGGATGCCTGACACTGCTGCTACAGCTCGGAGGAAAGCTCACGTGCATGCCCCACTCGAGACGAGGACTGACTCCCCTGGGAGACTCCAGAAGTACCCCAAGAAGCATGTCAGCACTGAAGGAATCCTCAGATTCGGCACCGAAGCCACACAAGGTCTTAGGCCC
>NW_017194004.1:0-9538 GCF_001704415.2 Capra hircus
CCGCACATTCCCACAGTTGTTGTCCTTATGAAATTTTCTATGGGAGACCCCCTCCCACAGTGAGGCAGGTGTTAGCAGATTTGCCACAAGTAAGGGGGTGGGATTTCACAGCAGATGGAACAATTAGGTAAGGTAATAAATCAGGTAACTAAGTTTTGTATAAAAAGAATATCATTCCCCCTTGAGGAACAGATTCATGAATTTGTGCTCAGTGATCAGGTGTGGCTCAATGACTGGAAACACAATTCCTTGGCCTGACATCGGAAAGGTCCTTTTACTGTTGTTTTAGCCACAATTCTGAAAGAGATGGGAATACCAGACCACGCTAACCTGCCTCTTGAGAAATCTGGATGAAGGTCAGGAAGCAACAGTTAGAGCAGGACATGGAACAACAGACTGGTTCCAAAAAGGAAAAGGAGTATGTCAAGGCTGTATATTGTCACCCTGTTTATTTAACTTCTATGCAGAGTACATCATGAAAAATGCTGGGATGGAAGATACATAAGCTGGAATCAAGATTGCCGGTAGAAATATCAATCAACTTAGATATGCAGATGACACCACCATTATGGCAGAACGTGAAGAGGAACGGGTATGTCGGGGAACTTCTTGAGTTGCAGCAAGGGTGTGAAGGACCCATTGGAAGTTCCAGAGGTTAGGTGTGGTTAGTCTCGAGATGCCTCAGCGGAAATGGGCCTCATGTCGCCTGGAACGGAGAGGCTCCTGGATATTCCCGAGTTTCAGCAGGTGCTCTCGAGTTACGACAGGGATTCAGGGACCTGCTCTGGCGGCCGCAGGAAAGGCCAGTTATCATGCGTGTTGCTAGGGGGCCTCTCGTGATTCCTCTCCCGTCGATGCCGGGCTTAAGACCTTGTGTGGAGTCGGGGCCGGAAGCTGAGGATTCCTCTCCAGTGCTGACATGGATTTTGGGGTACTTCTGGAGTCTCCACAAAGGAGTCGGGCCTCGTCTCGAGTGGGGGCATGAGCGTGCCCTTTCCTCCCATGCTGTAGCAGCAGTGTCACGCTTCCCCTTGCGTGGACCAAGGGATCTGTGGCTTTCCCTCGAGTCTTTCCCACGAGGCTTTCCCACAGGGCTGTCCCACGTGTCACGGTGGTGTGAGTCGATCCTTGGCGTGAAAGCCAAGGCAGTGCAGGGAAAATAGGTTCCTGTGGAACGGACTGAGATATCTGGGGGAGTCTTGGAATGGTGGCACGACCCTGCATTTCCTCTCCCCTTTCCTTTGGAGAGCGCCTCCTCTTGAGTTGCGATGGAATGCCCGGAATTCTTTCCGACCAAGCAGGAAAGGATCCGTCCTCTCGAGCTATGAGCCGGAAACGGAGCTCCTCTGGACGTGGCCGGGACCCTCGTGCTTCCTCTTGAGTGGAAACGGGTATGTCGGGAACTTCTGAGTTGCAGCATGGCTGTGAAAGACTCTTTGGAAGTTCCAGAGGTCAAGTGTGATTAGCTCGAGACACCTCAGTGGAAACGGGCCTCATCTCGCTGCAGGGAGAGCCTCCTGATTTTACTGAGTGCGGCAGGTCTCTTGACTTACGACGGGGACCTCATGGACCGCTCTGGTGACCTCAGGAAAGGCCAGTCCCATGCGAGTTGCTAGAGGCCTGTCGCTGTTCCTCTCCATCGATGCAGGCCTAAGACCTTGTGTGGAGTCAGGGCCGGAACCTGAGGATTCCTCTCCAGGGCTGACATGCATCTTGGGTACTTCTGAGTCTCCCCAGGGGAGTCAGTCCTCGTCTCGAGTGGGCATGCACTGCGCTTTCCTCAAGCTGTAGCAGCAGTGTCACGCTTCCTTCCGTGTATCCTAGGATAAGTGCTTTCCTTCGAGGCTTTCCACGAGGCTTCCATGATGTTTCCACGAGGCTTTCCCCGAGGCTTTCCTACAGTGATGTCCACGTGCCACCGTGGTGTCAGTTGATCCTCGGCTTGAAAGTCGAGGCAGTGCGGGAAATCAGGCTTCCGTGGAATGGACTGAGACATCTGGAGGATCTGGGAATGGTGCACGACCCTTGAGTTCCTCTCGCCTTTCCTGTGGAGAGCGCCCCTCTTGAGATGTGACGGGAACGCCGGGAATTCTTTCCCGACCACGCAGGAAAGGATCCCTCCTCTCGGCTAGGAGCGGAAACGGGGCTCCTCTGGATGTGGGCGGGACTCTCGCTTCCTCTCGAGTGGAAACGGGTATGTCGGGGAACTTCTTGAGTTGCAGAAAGGTGTGAAGGACCCTTTGGAACTTCCAGAGGTTAGGTGTGATTAGCCTCGAGACATCTCAGCAGAAATGGGCCTCATTCGCCTGGAAGGGAGAACCTCCTGGATTTTCTCGAGTTGCGGCAGGCGCTCTCGACTTACGACGGGTCCTCAGAGACCCGCTCTGGTGCCTCAGGAAAGGCCATTCCCCATGTGAGTTGCTCGACGGCCTTTCGGGATTCCTCTCCCATCGATGCCCAGGCCTAAGACCTTGTGCGGTGCGTTCCGGAACCTGAGGATTCCTCTCCAGTGCTGACATGGATCTTGGCTACTTCTGGAGTCTCCCAGGGAAGTCAGTCCTCGTCTCGTGTGGGGGCAGCAGGTGCGCTTTCCTCCAGACTGTAGCAGCAGTGTCACGGTTCCCTTCGCGTGGATCAAGGGATCTGTGGCTTCCCTCGAGGCTTTCCCACGAGGCTTTGCCACGAGCTTTCCACAGGGCTTCCCTCGTGCCACCGTAGTGTGAGTCGATCCTCAGCTTGAAATTCGAGGCAGTGCAGGGAAAACAGGTTCCCTGGAATGGACTGAGACATCTGGGGGACTCTTGGAATGGTGGCAAGACCTTGGAGTTCTCTGGCCTTTTCTGTGGAGAGCGCCTCCTCTTGAGATGCGACGGGAACGCCGGGAATTCTTCCCACCAGGCAGGGAAGGATCCTCTCTCGAGCTAGTAGGCGGAAACGGGCTCCTCTGGATTGGGCGGACTCTCGTGCTCCTCTCGAGTGGAGACGGGTATGCGAGGAACTTCTTGAGTTGCAGTAAGGTGTAAGGACCCTTTGGGAAGTTCCAGAGGATAGGTGTGATTAGCCTCGAGACTCCTCAGCGGAATGGGCCTCATCTCGCCTGGAGGAAGAACGCCTCGATTTTCTCGATGTTGTGGCAGGTGCTCTCGACTTCGACGGGGACCTCATGGACCCGTCTGGTGGCCTCAGAAGGCCAGTCCCATGCGAGAAGCGCGGGGGCCTCTTGGGATTCCTCTCCCGTCGATGCGGTTCCTAAGACCTTGTTGGAGTCGGTGCGGAACCTGAGGATTCCTCTCAGTGCTGCATGGAGCTTGGGGGATTTCTGGAGTCTCCCCAGGGAGAAGTCCCGTCTCGAGTGGGGGCACGCACGTGCGCTTTCCTCCCGAGCTGTAGCAGCTTGTCACGCTTCCCTTTGCGTGGATCAAGGGATCTGTGGCTTTCCTTCGAGGCTTTCCCATGAGGCTTTCCACGAGGCTTTCCCACCAGGCTTTCCCACAGGGCTGTCCCACGAGCCACCGTGATGTGAGTCGATCCTCGGCTTGAAAGTCGAGGCAGTGCAGGGAAAACAGGTTTCCCTGGAATGGACTGAGAAATCTGGAAGGCTCTGGGAATGGTGGCACGACCCTGGAGTTCCTCTCTCCTTTCCAGTGGAGAGCGCCTCCTCTTGAGATGCGACGGGAACCCCAGGAATTCTTTCCCGACCACGCAGGGAAAGATCCCGTCTCTCGAGCTATGAGGCGGACACGGGGCTCCTCTGGATGTGGGCGGGACTCTCGTGCTTCCACTCGAGTGGAGACGGGTATGTCGGGGAACTTCTTGAGTTGCACCAAGGGTGTGAATGACCCTTTGGAAATTCCAGAGGTTAGGTGTAATTAGCCTGGGGTCGCCTCAGAGGAAATGGGCCTCATCTCCCCTGGAGGGGAGAACCTCCTGCATTTTCTCGAGTTGGTGCATGTGCTCTCGACTTACGACGGGGACCTCAGGGACCCGCTTTGGTGGCCTCAGGAAAGGCCAGTCCCCATGCGAGTTGCTCGGGGGCCTCTCGGGATTCCTCTCCCGTCGATGCCGGGGCCTAAGACCTTGTTTGGAGTCGGTGCTGGAACGTGAGGATTCATCTCCAGTGCTGACGTGGATCTTGGGGTACTTCTGGAGTCTCCCCAGGGGAATCAGTCCTCGTCTCGAGTTGGGGCATGCACGTGCGCTTTCCTCCCGAGCTGTAGCATTAGTGTCACACTTCCCTTCGGGTTGATCAAAGCAACTGGGGCTTTCCCTCGAGGCTTTCCTATGAGGCTTTCCCTCGAGGCTTTCCCACTGGGCGGTCCCACGTGCCACCGTGGTGTGAGTCGATCCTTGGCTTGAAAGTCGAGGCAGTGCAGGGAAAACAGGTTTCCCTGGAATGGACTGAGACATCTGGGGGACTCTGGGAATGGTGGCACGACCCTGGAGTTCCTCTCTCCTTTCCTGTGGAGAGCGCCTCCTCTTGAGATGCGACGGGAACGCCGGGAATTCTTTCCCGACCACACAGGGAAAGATCCTTCCTCTCGAGCTAGGAGGCGGAAACGGGGCTCCTCTGGATGTGGCGGGACTCTCGTGCTTCCTCTCGAGTGGAGACGGGTATGTCGGGGAACTTCTTGAGTTGCAGCAAGGATGTGAAGGACGTTTTGTAAGTTCCAGAGGTTAGGTGTGATTAGCCTGGGGACGCCACAGAGGAAACGGGCCTCATCTCGCCTGGAGGGAGAACCTCCTGGATTTTCTCGAGTTGCGGCAGTTTGCTCTTGACTTATGCCGGGGAACTCAGGGACCCGCTCTGATGTCCTCAGGAAAGGCCAGTCCCCATGCTAGTTGCTCGGGGCCTCTCGGGATTCTTCTCCCGTCGATGCCGGGCCTAAAACCTTGTTTGGAGTCGGTGACGGAATGTGAGGATTCCTCTCCAGTGCTGACGTGGATTTCGGGCTACTTCTGGAGTCTCCCCAGGGGAGTCAGTCCTCGTCTCGAGTGGGGGCATGCACGTGCGCCTTTCCTCCCGAGCTGTAGCAGCCGTGTCTCGCTTCCTTCGCGTGAATCAAAGCAACTGTGGCATCCCTTGAGGCTTTCCCACGAGGCTTTCTCTCGAGGCTTTTCCCACGAGGCTTTCCCACAGGGCTGTCCCACGTGCCACCGTGGTGTGAGTCCATCCTCGGCTTGAAAGTAGAGGCAGTGCAGGGAAAACAGGTTTCCCTGGAATGGACTGAGACATCTGGGGACTCAGGGAATGGTGGTACGACCCTGGAGTTCCTCTCGCCTTTCCTGTGGAGATCGCCTCCTCTTGAGATGCGCCGGGAACACTGCTAACTCTTTCCCGATCACTGAGGGAAAGGATCCCTCCTCTCGAGCTAGGAGGCGGAAACGGGGCTCCTCTGAATTTGGCGGGACTCTCGTGCTTCCTCTCGAATGGAGACGGGTATGTTGGGGATCTTCTTGAGTTGCAGCAAGGGTGTGAAGGACCCTTTGTAAGTTCCAGAGGTTAGGTGTGATTAGCCTTGAGACACCTCAGCGGAAATGTTCTTCATCTCGCCTGGAAGGGAGAACTTCCTGGATTTTCTCAAGTTGCAGCAGGTGCTACGGACGTAGGACGGGGAACTCAGGGACCCGCTCTGGTGGCCTCAGGAAAGGCCAGTCCCCATACGAGTTGCTCGGGCGCATCTCGGGAATCCTCTCCCATTGGTGCCGGGGCCTAAGACCTTGTGTGGAGTCGGTGCCTGAAACTGAGGATTCCTCTCCAGTGCTGACATGGATCTTGGAGTACTTCTGGAGTCTCCCCAGGGGAGTCAGTCTTTGTCTCGAGTGGGGGGCATGCACGTGCGCTTTCCTCCCGAGCTGCAGCAGCAGTGTCACGGTTCCCTTCGCGTGGATCAAGGGATCTGTGGCTTTCCCTCGAGGCTTTCCCAAAGGGCTGTCCCACGAGCCACCGTGGTGTGAGTAGATTCTCGTCCTGAAATTCGAGGCAGTGTAGGGAAACAGGTTTCCCTGGAATGGACTGAGATATCTGGGGGACTCTGGGAATGGTGGCACGACCCTGGAGTTCCGCTCGCCTTTCCTGTGGAGAGCGCCTCCTCTTGAGATGCGACGGAACCCCCGGGAATTCTTTCCCGAAGACGCAGGGAAAGGATCCCTCTCCTCGAGCTAGGAGGCGGAAACGGGGCTCCTCTGGATGAGGCGGGACTCTCGTGCTTCCTCTTGATTGGAGACGGGTATGTCGGGGAACTTCTTGAGTTGCAGCAAGGGTGTGAAGGACCCTTTGGAAGTTCCAGAGGTTAGTTGCGATTAGCCTGGGGAAGCCTCAGAGGAAATGGGCCTCATCTCCCCTGGAGGGGAGAACCTCCTGCATTATCTCGAGTTGGTGCAGGTGTTCTGGCGTTATGTCGGGGACCTCAGGGACCCGCCTCTGGTGGCCTCAGGAAAGGTCAGTCCCCCATGCGAAATGCTCGGGGCCACTCGGATTCCTCTCCCGTCGATGCCGGGCCTACGACCTTGTGTGGAGTCGTGCCGGAACCTGAGGATTCCTCTCCAGTGCTGACATGGATCTTGGGGTACTTCTGGAGTCTCCACAGGGAGTCAGTCCTCGTCCCGAGTAAGGGGCATGCACGTGAACTTTCCTCCCGAACTGTAGCAGCAGTGTCATGCTCCCCTTCGCGGTGGATCAAGGGATCTGTGGTTTTCCCTCGAGGCTTTCCCACGAGACTTTCCCACGAGGCTTTCCCACAGGGCTGTCCCACGTGCACCGTCGTGTGAGTCAATCCTCGGCTTGAAAGTCGAGGCAGTGCAGGGAAAACAGGTTTCCCTGGAATGGCCTGAGACATCTGGGGGGACTCTTGGAATGGTGGAACGACCCTGGAGTTCCTCACGCCTTTCCTGTGTAAAAGCGTCCCTCTTGAGATGCGACGGGAACGCCGAGAATTCTTTCCCGACCACGCAGGGAAAGGATCCCTCCTCTCGAGCTATGAGGCGGAAACGAGGCTCCTCTGGATGTGGGCGGGACTCTCGTGCTTCCTCTCGAGTGGAGACGGGTATGTCGGGGAACTTCTTTGTGTTGCAGCAAGGATGTGAAGGTCGTTTTGGAAGTTCCAGAGTTTAGGTGTGATTAGCCTGGGACGCCTAGGAGGAAATGGGCCTCATCTCGCCTGGAGGGGAGAACCTCCTGGAATTTCTCGAGTTGGTGCAGGTGCTCTCGACTTATGACGGGGATCTCAGGGACCCGCTCTGGTATCCTCAAGAAAGGCCAGTCCCCATGCTAGTTACTCGGGGCCTCTCGGGATCTCTCCCGTCGATGCCGGGGCCTAAGACCTTGTTTGGAGTCGGTGCCAGAACGTGAGGATTCCTCTCCAGTGCTGACGTGGATCTTGGGTACTTCTGGAGTCTCCCTAGGGGAGTCAGTCCTCGTCTCGAGTGGGGCTTGCACGTGCGCTTTCCTCCCGAGCTGTAGCAGCAGTGTCACACTTCCCTTCGGTTTGATCAAAGCAACTGTGGCTTTCCTCGAGGCTTTCCCACGAGGCTTTCCTCGAGTCTTTCCACAGGGCTGTCCCACGTGCCACCGTGGTGTGAGTCGATCCTCGGCTTGAAAGTCGAGGCAGTGCAGGGAAAACAGGTTTCCCTGGAATGCACTGAGACATCTGGGGGACTCTGGAATGGTGGCACGACCCTGGAGTTCCTCTCTCCTTTCCTGTGGAGAGCGCCTCCTCTTGAGATGCGACGGGAACGCCAGGAATTCTTTCCCGACCACACGGGGAAAGATCCCTCCTCTCGAGCCATGAGGCGGAAACCGGGCTCCTCTGGATGTGGGCGGGACTCTCGTGCTTCCTCTCGAGTGGAGACGGGTATGTCAGGGAACTTCTTGAGTTGTAGCAAGGGTGTGAAGGACCCTTTGGAAGTTCCAGAGGTTAGGTTTAATTAGCCTGGGGACGCCTCAGAGGAAATGGCCTCATCTTCCCTGGAGGGAGAACCTCCTGCATTTTCTTGAGTTGGTGCAGGGCTCTCGACTTACGACGGGGTCCTCAGGGACCCGCTCTGGTGGCCTCAGGAAAGGCCAGTCCCATGCGAGTGGGGGCCTCTCAGGATTTCTCTGCCATCGATGCCGGGCCTAAGACCTTGTGTGGAGTCGGTGCCGGAACCTGAGGATTCCTTCCAGTGCTGAATAGATCTTGGGTACTTCTGGAGTCTCCCAGGGAGTCAGTCCTCGTCTCGAGTGGGGGCATGCAGGTGCGCTTTCCTCCTGAGCTGTAGCAGCAGTGTCACGCTTCTCTTCGCATGGATCAAGGGATCTGTGGCTTTCCCTCAAGGATTTCCCAAAGGGCTGTCCCACGTGCCACCGTGTTGTGAGTGGATCCTCGTCCTGAAATTCGAGGCAGTGTAGGGAAACAGGTTTCCCTGGAATGGACTGAGACATCTGGGGGACTGTGGGAATTGTGGCACGACCCTGGAGTTCCGCTCGCCTTTTCCTGTGGAGAGTGCCTCCTCTTGAGATGCGACGGAACGCCGGGAATTCTTTCCCGACCAATCAGGCAAAGGATACCTCCTCTCGTGCTAGGAGGCGGAAACGGGGTTCTCTAGATTTGGGCGGGACTCTCGTGCTTCCTCTCGAGTGAAGACGGGTATGTCGGCGAACTTCTTTAGTTTTAGCAAGTGTGTGAAGGGCCCTTTGGAAGTTCCAGAGGTTTGGTGTGATTGCCTCGAGACGCCTCAGCAGAAAGGCCTCATCTCGCCTGGAAGGGAGAACCTCTGGATTTTCTCGAGTTGCGGCAGGTGCTCTCGACTTACAACGGGGACATCAGGATCCCCGCTCTGGTGGCCTCAGGAAAGGCAGGTCCCATACGAGTTGCTCGGGGCCTCTCGGGATTCCTCTCCCCTCGATGCCGGGGCCTAAGTCCTTTGTGGAGTCTGTGCCGGAACTGAGGATTCCTCTCCAGGCTGACATGGATCTTGGGGTACTTCTGTAGTCTCCCCAGGGGAGTCAGTCCTGGTCTCGAGTGTGGGACATGCAAGTGCGCTTTCCTCCCGAGCTGTAGCAGCAGTGTCACGCTTCCCTTCGCTTGGATCAAGGGATCTGGCTTTCCCTCGAGGCTTTCCCATTTTCCAAGAGGCTTTCCCACCAGGCTTTCCAACGATGCTTTCCCAGTGATGTCCCACGTGCCACCGTGGTGTCAGTCGATCCTCGGTTTGAAGTCGAGGCAGTGCCAGGGAAACAGGCTTCCCTGGAATGGACTGAGACATCTGGGGGACTCTGGAAATGGTGGCACGACCCTGGAGTTCTCTCGCCTTTCCTGTGGACAGCGCCTCCTCTTGAGATGCGACGGGAACGCCGGGAATTCTTTCCCGACCACGCAGCAAAAGGATCCTCCTCTCGAACTTGGAGGCAGAAACGGGGCTCCTCTGGATGTGGGCGTGACTCTTGTGCTTCCTCTCGAGTGGAGACGGGTATGTTGGGGAACTTCTTGAGTTGCAGCAAGGGTGTGAAGGATCCTTTGGAATTCCAGAGGTTAGGTGTGTTTAGAGTCGAGACGCCTTA
>NW_017194005.1:0-20918 GCF_001704415.2 Capra hircus
GAAATTTTAGCACAGTAGAGATGGGACAATTATAGTGATACTATCTTATTTACATTCGCTATCATTTGGGACAAGTCCTATATTAGGTATTACGAATTGCTAGACGGAAGTTTTGGAGATCCTAATTTACTTACAAGGTTACATAACCACTAATATAATGACTGTTTATGTGTATGCTTTTCTCGACCACGCGAAGCTCCACGATTAGCGTTTTCTGTTAACATGTTTCCGCAAAGCCTTTAGCGAACTGTCTTCCAGCATGGGTTGTCATCCAATCTGCCCGCTAAAGCCTCACACCAATGATACAGTATACGGGCTTTAGGCCCATACAAACACAAGCCTGTTTGAGTTCTTTAATCATTTTCATTGGAATGGGTTCCCAGTGGGGGGCTGTTCTGCCACCGCTGCCACCAAATATTATGGGGAAACAGCCTCAAGGTGGGGATCAAGTTCATCATCTGGGCTAGAGAAAACCCTTCTTCGGGGAGCTTCTAGTGGAGGCCCTTCACCCTTATAGGGAGGGGGCGGCAAGGGGTGTCCTATGTCACTTTCTTCGTACTTTGGGAATTTTTTATCCGTTTTGTGTTTAGGTCTTACGGATGTTTTATCTGGGGATGTCTGCCTTAAGCTCTCAGGTGCATATATCCTGATGGGGGACATTTGTCTTGAGCCTCTGGAAGCAGAAGGCTTAATTAAGGAAATTTCTCTTGAATTTCTGGAAGCAGGTGGTCTGGTTGGGGAAGTTTTTATTAAGCTCTTTGGAGCAGATAATCTAATTGGAGAAGTTTCTCTTAAACTCCTTGGAGCATCTTTATTTAATAAAGACCAATCCTCATCAGAATGATCTTGACTTACTTCTTCTTCCAGATCTTCCTCATCTGAAACCTGCTCTTTTTTGTCATCTCTATCTATTACCTTTTCTTGGGCAGTCATTGCAGCTATCATTTGATTCAACTGCCGATAGCTAGGTGTAGCCTCCTTTTCATCACTCTCCTCTTCGATAGATACCTTTTTATGTGCACTTTCCTCTTTAAGGTGTACCTTTTCAGATTCAGGGGCAGGGTCTAGAGCGTCCCTAATTATATTCCATAAGGAAAAGGCGTCAGTAGGCACCTTTTCTGAGCCATGTTCAGCATGGTGAGTTTTTAGTTGTTTTCCTACTCTCTCCCAGGTGTCTAAGTTAACAGTGCCTTCTTCTGGAAACCAGGGACACTGTTCTTGTACAAAGGAAAAAAATGAATGAATATTGGATTTTTTAACTTTAATTCCTCGTTTAGTTAGTAACTGCAAGATTACTCCTATAAAAAGCTGTCTTTCTTTTGATTCACTGTTACCCATGTCAGAAAATTAAGTCTTATAGAAAAGTCTACCTCAACAAAAGGTTTTACCTTTGGCGAGGGGGGTTTTGTTTTTAACCCTAGGATAGCAGGTTTCTTTTCAACCTCTAGAGCACCAGGTTTCTCTTAAACCCTTGAACACTTCCCACTCTTCCTCACCCTGTCTATCCTACAGGGGGGTCCGCGGCACCCTGAGTGGGGTCCTAGCCGTCCCGAACACTCAACACTGGGGGAGTACCCGAAAGTACTCCGGGGGGAGTGATTAAGTCACTCCGGGGGGAGCAACAGAGAGTGCTCCGGGGGAGCAACGGAGAGTGCTCCGGGGGAGCAGCAGAGAGTGCTCCGGGGGGAGCTTTTGCTCCGAGGAACCTACCTTCGAATAGCCTGTTCCGGGCGCCACTTGCCGGGGTCCAGCCCCGGTGGATCCAGGGAACTCGAAGGGTGGACGGCGTTGGCGTGGAAAGACTTGTTTGTTTATTAATGTAAGATTAGATTAAGAAACTATAGTGTAGTAAGAAGGTTAAGTGGAGGAAGAGGGCTGAATAGCTTGGTTTACGCGGAAGGCCAATAAATTCCAGACAAGGAATTTGCACCATCTACGTTGGGCCACCGGCGCCCGCTTGAATATCTAAGGGTGCCTCGCCTTAAGCTCCCTTTCGTGCGGGTCTTAACAGCCGGGGCAAGTAAGTAGACCTGGCGAGCCTCCGCGCCCCAGATGGAGATTCAGCCTGAAGTTAAAGTAAAGAGCAGAGAGAGGAAAGGGGAGAGAAGAGGAGAGAGAGAGACATGGGGGGAGCCAGAGTCCCAAGAAACCAGGCCGAGAGACTAGTTCGAGAAACTGGTCCGAGAAACTGGTCCGAGAAACTGGTCCGATCCTTTATTGTTCAGAAGGCCTTTTATACTTTTGATAAAACATGGAGATCAATGGGTAACACAGAATTATGTAGCGTTCGCAGCCCAGACTCTTTCTATACATCATTTTGTATACAAAAGGTCTCAGGTGATTTACATTATCTTCTGGCCAAGAAGCTTGTTAACACTTTTTATCTCTCTTCCTTAATGAATGTTGATTTTGTTTCCCCTGAAGTGTTTTTCTTTAATTTGCATCTCCTTAAAGCATTAAAGTTACATCTCTATAGAACAAAGGTGCAGTGGGATATAACAAAGAAGGTACTTAACTCGAAGATCTAATGTTGCTAATACCAGGTCTACTACTTGTTTTTCTATATACCAACTATATCTAAAAATAAAGGATATGAAAATTTGGCAGCAAGCATTGACTCAACAAATGAAACTTTTAATCAGTCCTATTCTAAAGATTTTGACTCTTCGGAAGCCCCTACATTCCTAGGATGTTTTAAGCTTCCTGTGCCTCCTGCGGTCAGGAGGCCTCAAACAATCACACTCGCAGAGTCCTGCAGGCAGGCTAGAAAGCCATCGGAGGGGTTTTTGGATTGAAACACTCTTTCAAATGCAGAAGACTAAAGCCCTGAATTGACTTTTTCCAGAAAATGTCAGAAGAGTGGAAAAGCAGAGCACAAAAGCCGGCAGATTTTTGTTGGGGTACATGCTTAGGAATTTCCAGAGGGGTCCCTGAAGTCTGAGCACGCCTTGCGTATGTCAGCTTCCTTCCTCATGACCTTGTCACGGGCGGGATTCCTCACATTGGCTTCCGGCATCTCGGTATTCCTTTCCCGTCGATGCCGGGGCCTAAGACCTTGTGTGGAGTCAGTGCCGGAACCTGAGGATTCCTCTCCAGTGCTGACATGGATCTTGGGGTACGTCTGGAGTCTCCCCAGGGGAGTCAGTCCTCGTCTCGAGTGGGGGCATGCACGTTCGCTTTTCTCCCGAGCTGTAGCAGCAGTGTCACGCTTCCCTTCACGTGGATCAAGGGATCTGAGGCTTTCCCTCGAGGCTTTCCCACGAGGCTTTCCCACAGGGCTGTCCCACGAGTCACTGTGGTGTGAGTCCATACTCGGCTTGAAAGTCGAGGCAGTGCAGGGAAAACAGGTTTCCCTGGAATGAACTGAGACATCTGGGAGACTCTGGGAATGGTGGCACGACCCTGGAGTTCCTCTCGCCTTTCCTGTGGAGAGCGCCTCTTCTTGAGATGCAACAGGAACGCCGGGAATTCTTTCCCGAACACGCAGGGAAAGGATCCCTCCTCTCGAGCTAGGAGGCGGAAACGGGGCTTCTCTGGATGAGGGCGGGACTCTCGTGTTTCCCCTCGAGTGGAGACGGGTATGTCGGGGAACTTCTTGAGTTGCAGCAAGGGTGTGAAGGACCCTTTGTAAGTTCCAGAGGTTAGGTGTGATTAGCCTCGAGACGCCTCAGCGGAAATGGGCCTCATCTCCCGTGGAGCGGAGAACCTCCTGGATTTTCTCGAGTTGCGGCAGGTGCTCTCAACTTACGACGGGGACCTCAGGGACCCGCTCTGTTGGCCTCAGGAAAGGCCAGTCCCCATGCGAGTTGCTCTGGGGCCTCTCGGGATTCCTCTCCCGTCGATGCCGGGGCCTAAGACCTTGTGTGGAATCGCTGCCGAAACCTGAGGATTCCTCTCCAGTGCTGACATGGATTTGGGGTACTTTTGGAGTCTCCAGAGGGGAGTCAGTCCTCGTCTCGAATTGGGGCATTCACGTGCGATTTCCTCTCGAGCTGTAGCAGCAGTGTCACGCTTCTCTTCCCGTGGATCAAGGGATCTGTGGCTTTCCCTCGAGGCTTGCCCACGAGGCTTTCCCACAGGGTTGTCCCACAAGCCACCGTGGTGTGAGTCGATCCTCGGCTTTAAAGTCGTGGCAGTGCAGGGAACACAGGTTTCCCTGGAATGGACTGAGACATCTGGGGGACTCTGGGAATGGTGGCACGACCCTGGATTACCTCTCGCCCTTCCTGTGGAGAGCCCCTCCTCTTGAGATGCGACGGGAACGCCGGGAATTCTTTCCCGACCACGCAGGGAAAGGATCCCAGCTCACGAGCTAGGAGGCGGAAACGGGGCTCCTCTGGATGAGGGAGGGACTCTCCTCATTCCTCTCGAGTGGAAACGGGTATGTCGGGGAACTTCTTGAGTTGCAGCAAGGGTGTGAAGGATCCTTTGGAAGTTCCAGAGGTTAGATGTGATTACCCTCGAGACGCCTCTCTGGAAATGGGCATCATCTCGCTTAGAGGGGAGAACCTCCTGGATTTTCTCGAGTTGCGGCAGGTGCCCTCGACTTACGACGGGGCCCAAAGGGACCCGCTCTGGTGGCCTCAGGAAAGGTCAGTCCCCATGCGAGTTGCTCGGGGGCCTCTCGGTATTGCTCTGCCATCGATGCCAGGGCCTAAGACCTTGTGTGGAGTCGGTGCTGGAACCTGAGGATTTCTCTCCAGTGCTGACATGGATCTTGGGGTACTTCTGGAGTCTCCCCTGGGAGTCAGTCCTCGTCTCGTGTGGGGGCATGCCCGTGCGCTTACCTTCCAAGCTCTATCAGCAGTGTCACGCTTCCCTTCACGTGGATCAAGGGATCTGTGGCTTTACCTCGAGGCTTTCCCACGAGGCTTTCCCTCGAGGCTTTCCCACAGGGCTCTCCCACGTGCCACCGTGGTGTGACTCTATCCTCGGATTGAAAGTCGAGGCAGTGCAGGGTAAACAGGTTTCCCTGGAATGGACTGAGACATCCGGGGCATTCAGGGAATGGTGGCACGACCTGGAGTTCCTCTCACCTTTACTGTTTAGAGCCCCTCCTCTTGAGATGCGACGGGAACGCCGGGAATTCTTTCCGGACACGCAGGGAAAGGATCCCTCCTCTCGAGCTAGGAGGCGGAAACACGGCTCATCTGAATGTGGGCTGGACTCTCGTGCTTCCTCTCGAGTGGAGACGGGTATGTCGGGGAACTTCTTGAGTTGAAGCAAAGGTGTGAAGGACCCTTTCGAAGTTCCCGAGTTTAGGTGTGATTAGACTCGAGACATCTCAGCGGAAAAGGGCCTCATCTCGCCTGGAGGGGAGAACCTCCTGGATTTTCTCGAGTTGCGGCAGGTGCTCTCGACTTAGGACGGGGACCTCAGGGACCCGCTCTGGTGGCCTCAGGAAAGGCCAGTACCCATGCGAGTTGCTCAGAGGCCTTTCGGAATTCCTCTCCCATCGATGCCGGGCCCTAAGACCTTGTGTCGTGTCGGTGCCGGAACCTGAGGATTCCTCTCCAGTGCTGACATGGATCTTGGGGTACTTCTGGAGTCTCCCCAGGGGAGTCAGTCCTCGTCTCGAGGGGGGGCTTGCACGTGTGCTTTCCTCCAGAGCTGTAGCAGCAGTGTCACGCTTCCCTTCGTGTGGATCAAGGGATCAGTGGCTTTCCCTCGAGCGTTTCCCACGAGGCTTTCCACGAGGCTTTCCCACAGGGCTTTCCCTCGTGCAACCGTGGATGTGAGTCGATCCTCGGCTTGAAAGTGGAGGCAGTGCCAGGAAAACAGGTTTCCCTGGAATGGACTGAGACATCTGGGGGACTCTGGGAATGGTGGCATGACCCTGGAGTTCCTCTCGCCTTTCCTGTGGAGAGCGCCTCCTCTTGAGATGCGACGGGAACGCCGGGAATTCTTTCCCGACCATGCACTGAAAGGATCCCTCCTCTCGAGCTATGAGGCAGAAAAGGGGCTCCACTGGATATGGGCGGGATTCTTGTGCTTCCTCTCAAGTGGAGACGGGTATGTCGGGGAACTTCTTGAGTTGAAGCAAGGGTGTGAAGGACTCTTTGGAAGTTCGAAAGTTTAGGTGTGATTAGCCTCGTGACGCCTTAGCGGAAATGGGCCTCAGCTCACCTGGAGGGGAGAACCTCCTGGATATTCTCGAGTTGCGGCAGGTGCTCTCGACTTACGACCTGGACCTCAAGGACCCGCTTTGGTGGCCTGAGGAAAGGCCAGTCCCCATGCGAGTTGCTCGGGGGCTTCTCGGGATTCCTCTCCTGTCGATGTCGGGGCCTAAGACCTTGTGTGCAGTCGGTACCGGAACCTGAGGATTCCTTTCCAGTGCTGACATGGATCTTGGGCTACCTCTGGAGTCTCCCCAGGGGATTCAGGCCTCGTCTCGAGTGGGGGCATGAGCGTGCCCTTTCCTCCCATGCTGTAGCAGCAGTGTCACGCTTCTGCTTGCGTGGACCAAGGGATCTGTGACTTTCCCTCGAGTCTTTCCCACGAGGCTCTCCACAGGGCTGTCCCACGTGTCTCGGTGGTGTGAATCGATCCTCGGCGTGAAAGCCGAGGCAGTGCAGGGAAAACAGGTTCCTATGGAATGGACTGAGACATCTGGGGGAGTCTTGGAATGGTGGCACGACCCTGCAGTTCCTCTCCCCTTTCCTTTGGAGAGCGCCTCCTCTTGAGATACGATGGGAATGCCGGAAATTCTTTCCCGACCAAGTAGGGAAAGGATCCCTCATCTCGAGCTACGAGCCGGAAACGGAGCTCCTCTGGATGTGGCCGGGACCCTCGTGCTTCCTCTTGAGTGGAGACGGGTATGTCGGGGAACTTCTTGAGTTGCAGCATGACTGTGAAAGACTCTTTAGAAGTTCCAGAGTTCACGTGTGATTAGCCTGGAGACACCTCAGTGGAAACGGGCCTCATCTCGCCTGCAGGGGAGAACCTCCTGGATTTTCTCGAGTTGTGGCAGGTGCTCTCGAGTTACGACGGAAGACCTCAGGGACCCGCTCTGGTGACCTCAGGAAAGGCCAGTCCCCATGCGAGGTACTAGGGGGCCTCTCAGGATTCCTCTCCCGTCGATGCCGGGGCCTAAGACCTTGTGTGGAGTCGGGACCGGAACCTGAGGATTCCTCTCCAGTGCTGACATGGATCTTGGCGTACTTCTGGAGTCTCCCAAGCTTGCGTCAGTCCTCGGCTCGAGTGGGGTCATGCACGTGCGCTTTCCTCCCGAGCGGTAGCAGCAGTGTCACGCTTCCCTTCTCGTGGATCAAGGAATCTGTGGCTTTCCCTGGAGTCTTTCCCATGAGGCTTTCCCACAGGGCTATTCCACTTGCCACCATGGTGTGAGTCGATCCTCGGCGTGAAAGTCGAACCAGTGCAGGGAAAACAGGAACCTCCTTCCCCACAGTAGGGGATACACTGTCCCCTTGGGCGGGTGTCTCCAGGGCACTCGCGCTGGGGGGTTGCCCGTGGAGGTGCGGGCCTCAGGCTCCACGTGAGAAAAGCCCCAAATGGCATTAGCTGCCAGTCCAGACGCTGGCCCCTCAGGTCTCTGGCCGGAGCCTTGGGCTCCAGGCAACTCAAAGCCCTCGGCGGTGGCACTCTGGGACTGCTGTAGGGAAAGGATGCCAAGAGCCCATGGAGGAGTTGGGGAGGGGGCATGGGGCAAACGGAGGCGAGGACAGCGAGGCATCTAGGTGGAAGCGCTGGAGAGAGCGTCTGGTGTCCCGGAATGCCTCGGAGGAGCCAGCGGTGGACAGTCGAGGCCCAGGGACCTGTGGAATGTGAAAAGGCGGGAAATCCCAGAGCAAGGCAGGCTGGGAAAGGGGGCGTTGGTGGCCAATTCAAAGGGACCTTGGGGCGTTTCCTGGGCGGTGAGCTCCCTTGGCACTGCTGAGGGCCCCTGATTGATCCACCCGGGGTTGATCCCACCCCCCGCTGCGAGGGAGGGCCACAAACCAAAGCGCGCGAACTGCCCGCCCACCCCAACGGGGATCTTGGCGGTCCAGGGCTCAGCCGTGCCCGGGAAAAGCCCACTCGCTCCACGGGACTCCGTCCAGGGTCTCTGCTTGGAAAGAGGCCAGGGGCGACGCCCACCATCTACCCACCCAAACCCTATTGACGTCAATGGTGGCGGAGACGCCTCCCGTTCTCCAGAGTCCTAAGCTGCTGGGTCCCCGCCCACTCGGCCAGCAGTCTGCAGCGTGCCCGTGTGCCTCTCCCACCATGGCTTGGTTCGGCTCCTCCAGCACCTCAAGCGGTACGTTTGCCCTCGGTCCCTGTGGTCGGATCACATCTCAGGGGATTTGCGGGTGGCCTGGGCAAGGGCTCTCGGCCAATGTGTTGACCCCCCTCCTACCCGAGAACGGCTGGGACCCATCGGCCAGGCCTGGGGTTCCGAGGCGTCAGGTGTGCCCAAATTCGGAGGGCGTGGCATCGTTCGTTCATCTTGCTCCTTTGGCACACACATGGCTTCTCCGTTCTCTTTTCTGGGAAGACAGTGTTGTTTCAGGGGGCGTGCTGCGGGGGGCGGGGGCCGGGGTTGCGGGGTGGTGGGAGCGGGTGCTGTGCTGGGATGAGGCCCTTTATCCTCACATCTTCCTGTGGGAATGGGAGTCGGGGAGCTCTGTGGCCTTGCTGCCTTCAGTGGCTTCCTCTGCACAGGGGCCTAGTGGCTTCTGCCTTTTGTCAGGCGTTACGGGGTTTGGGCTTCGCTTTGGTGGCCTTGGCCTTTGCCTTGGCCTGGGCCTTGCCCTTGCCCTTGCCCTTGCCTTGGTCTTGGGCTTGGCCTTGCCCTGCCCTTGAAGTTGAACTTGACCTTGACCTTGAACTTGACCTTGACCTTGACCTTGACTTTGAACTTGAAATTGGCCTTGACCTTGACCTTGACCTTGAACTTGAACTTGACCTTGAACTTTAACTTCAACTTGAACTTGAACTTGACCTTGAACTTGAACTTGACTTGACTTGAACTTGAACTTGACTTGAACTTGAACTTGACCTTGACCTTGAGCTTGAACTTGACCTTGACCTTGAACTTCAACTTGAACTTACCTTGACCTTGACCTTGAACTTCAACTTGAACTTGACCTTGACTTGAACTTGAACTTGAACTTGAACCTTGAACTTGAACTTGACCTTGACCTTGACTTTGAACTTGAACTTGACTTTGAACTTCAACTTGAACTTGACCTTGAACTTGAACTTGACCTTGAACTTGAACTTGACCTTGACCTTGACCAACAACGGGAGACCTCGAGATTTGCTCAGAGCACCGGAGGTCCAGAAGCAGGGCCCTGTATCTCCCCTTCCCTTTGTGATCATTGCAAAGACATTCCTAGCTGATAGCGGGAGTGCCCCTGAAGAAGCAAGCAGTGGGAGTGTGTTTGACACGACTGTGTGCCTTCCTGGCCTCATCTCCACAAGGGGCCTTTCCTCTCGAATAGGCCCCATGTCCCCTTGGGGAGGGTGTCATGCCTCTTTTCTCCTCACTGCCAAAGGGTGGAGCCAAGCTCGCTCTGTCAGAGGTACAAAAACAGCAATTGAATGGGTTTTCAAGCTCTTGCTAGGCTGCACCCTTTCAGGGCCCACTTTACTGAAACAGGTGCTCTGTGGCCCCTGGTTGGGTATGCAGGTTCACAAACAGGGTGAGATCCTGTCCAAGCCAAGAATTTTCCTGAAAGACCTAGGCTCACTAGAGCTCTCCTCCAGAGCAAAGGGGATAGAGGAGATGTATGGAGGAGTCTTTGCCTTTCCCTGTGAGTGTGGGGCTACTCCCTACGGCCCCAAGCTCAGGGATAACTGCCTCTAAGAAAGGAATGGCAAGAAGCGCTATTCTTGGAGGTTGGGACAGGGAGTTCGCAGCATGTGGGGAAAGAAAGACTTCTTCGGGGAAGAAGAGGCAACCACCGGGGGTGTGTTTGCAAGCCTCTATTTGGAAGGAACAGGTTTGCTTATACAACTCAAGACCTCCAGATCTGCTCAGAGGACTGAAGTTCCAGAGACAGGGCCATGTATCTCCCCTTCCCTTTGAGATCCTTGCAAAGACATTCCTAGCAGATCGTGGGAGTGCCCATGAAGAAGCAAGCAGCGGGAGTGTGCTTGACATCACTGGCTGCCTACCTGGGCTCAGCTCCTCAAGGGGCCTTTCTCTCCTGGTAGGCCCTATGTCCCCTTTGGGAGAGGGTGGTGCCCTCTTCCCTCCACACTGCCAAAGGGTGGAGGTGGAGCAAACTCGTTCTCCCCGAGGTTAAAAAAAAAGACAAATTGGATGGATTTTTAAGCTCTTGCTATGCTGCACCCCTCCAGGACCCACTCGAGCAAAACAGGTGCCCTGTGGCCCCTAGGTCGGGTATGCAGGTTCACACACTGGGTGGGATCCCGTCAAAGCCAAGAATTTTCCTGACAGACCTAGGCTCACTAGAGCTCTCCTCCAGAGGAAAGGGGACAGAAAAGACGTGTGTGTGGAGGTGGCTCTGCCTTTCCAGGTCCCAATCTCAGGGATAACTGCCCCTAAGAAAGGAACTGCTGCTGCTGCTGCTGCTAAGTTGCTTCAGTCGTGTTCGACTCTGTGCGACGCCATAGACGGTAGCCCACTAGGCTCCCCCGTCCCTGGGATTCTCCAGGCAAGAACAGTAAGTGGGTTGCCATTGCCTTCTCCAATGCATGAAAGTGAAAATGAAAGTGCAGTCGCTCAGTCGTGTCCGACCCTCAGCGACCCCACGGACTGCAGCCTACCAGGCTTCTCCGTCCATAGGATTTTCTGAAAGGAACTGCAAGACGCGCTTTTCCTGGAGGCTGGGAAAGGGAGTTCGCAGGATGTGGGGAAAGAGATCCTCCTTCGAGGAAGAATAGGCGGCCACTTGTTTTGTGTTGCAAACCTCTATTTGGAAGGAACAGGTTAGCTTATACAAAGGGAGACCTCCAGATCTGCTCAGAGGACCGAAGTTGCAGAGGCAGGTCGGTGTATTTTCCCTTCATTTTGCGATCCTTGCAAAGACATTCCTTGCTGATAGATATTCAGCAAGGGCCTTTGAGACTGTTGTTTTCTTTCCTAGGTTCAAAGATTCCTTCAGTTCCTAATATAGATATCCTAGAAATTATCTGACATCCGTGAAAATCTGATATGTCCTGGTCAAATGCTGTCAGTTATAATTCCAGTTATCATATTAAAGCATTTCAAGTCGCAGCAGTGACCAGATTACATTGTCAATTTCTATTTAATCAGGTTTTAACCATGTCTTCTATGATTTCACACTGATGCCTTTACAGAAATACTGCTACTTCAAGATATATGGAATATACATTTTTTAAGCTTACCGATAATTTGTTTGTTTGTTTGTTTGTCTTCTGGTAAGCTGGTACCAGATGGAATTTAGTCTCCTCTCTAGGTTAAGAGAACAAAGTTTTCTTAGAATGCAATTTTTGATAACAGACTATGAGTTTCTTTACCTTTCATTGATTTATAATTGTTTTCATCATCTGTTTGTTTACTTCGGTAAAGCAAATAAGCCTTATTTAAGATTTTGGTACATGTAGGATGGACTAAGCTTTCCCCACTCTTGCAAGTTCCCTTAACCCTTCAGATTCTTCTCGTGGGACAAAGATCTCACTTTCCTCCAGAGGGACAATCCAAGCTTTTTATTAGTTGATCTGCCCCTGACATCAGAGTCAATTTGAGCATGAGTTGGCCTATAATTTAGGCATGAAACTATGACTACATAAAGAAAAGGTGACTTTATGATTCAGGGATGGCCATGATATGCCTTGCACTTCAGAGAAAATGGGTTAAAATGATTTTTTTTTCTTCAAAACTGCACAGCCAGTTCTTTCAGCATATGCAATTGAAAACATCTAGTCATTAGGTCAGTTTTCATTCCAATCCCAAAGAAAGGCAATGACAAAGAATATTCAAGCTGCTGCACAATTGCACTCATCTCACACACTAGTAAAGTAATGCTCAAAATTCTCCAAGTTCACATGAACTGTGAACTTCCAAATGTTCAAGAGGGATTTAAAACATGCAGAGAAACCAGAGATCAAACTGCCAACATCCACTGGATCATTGAAAAAGCAAGAGAGTTCCAGAAAAAAAGACATCTATTTCTGCTTTATTGACTATGCCAAATCCTTTGACTGTGTGGATCACAATAAACTGGGAAAAATTCTGAAAGAGATGGGAATACCAGACCACCTGACCTGTCTCTTGAGAAACCTGTATGCAGGTCAGGAAGAAACAGTTCGAACTGGACATGGAACAACAGACTGGTTCTAAATAGGAAAAGGAATATGTCAAGGCAGTGTATTGTCACCCTGCTTATTTAACTTATATGCAGAGTACATCATGAGAAACACTGGGCTGGAGGAAGCACACGCTGGAATCCAGATTGCTGGGAGAAATATCAAGAATCTCAGATATGCAGATGACACCACCCTTATGGCAGAAAGTGAAGAAGAACTAAAGAGTCTTCCTGATGAAAGTGAAAGAGGAGAGTGAAAAAGTTAGCTTAAAGCTCAGCATTCAGAAAACTAAAATCATTGCATCCAGTCTCATCACTTCATGGCAAATAGATGGGAACACATTGGAAACAGCAGCAGACTATTTTGGGGGGCTTGGAAATCACTGCAGGTGATGGCTGCCTCCATGAACTTAAAACATATTTATGACTTGGAAGAAAAGTGATGACCAAACTAGACAGCATATTAAAAAGCCGAGACGTTGCTTTGCCAACAAAGATCCATCCAGTCAAGGCTATGGTTTTTCCATATGTCATGGATGGATATGAAAGATGTACTATAAAGAAAGTGACAGCTGAAAATTAGATGCTTTTGAACTGTGGTGTTGAAGAAGATGCTTGTAGGTCGCTTAGACTACAAGGAGACGCAACCACTCCATCCTAAAGGAAATCAGGTCTGAATATACATTGGAAGGACTAATACTGAACCTGAAACTCCAATACTTTGGCCACTTGATGTGAAGAGCTGACTCACTTGGAAGTTGCTTTGATTTGCCTGTGAGTGTGGGAGCCCTCCCTGGGCAAAGGGCCTCAGGGGTCATTGCCACTGAATCACGACCTCCAAGCAAGCGCATTCCAGCTGTGTGACATTCAGGAAGCAGGAGACTGGGAAAACTATCTTCCTTAGAGGAAGGAAAGTCATCCACAGAGAGTGTGTTTTCAGGCCTCTCTTTGCAGCAAGTGTTTTGCTTCTCAGACATCAGAGCTGCAGGCTTGCTCTGAGGGCCTCAATTGCAGAGTCAGGGCTGTGTGTCTCACTGCACTTTCCAAGCATTGCAGACACATTCCTAGGTTGGAGCAGTGCTTCCCATGAGAAAGAAGCCTCGGGAGTGTGTTTGAGCGGGCTGAGTGCCATGCTAGGGTCACCTAGTCGAGGGCACCTTGCACATCCAATGGGCCCCAGGCGAGTAGCTATGGACCGGCCCTTCGGTTGAGATATCCCAAAGCAGGGAACAAAGCCAGCTCTGTCAGAAGGAGGAAAACAGCAATGGGATGGATTTTCAAGCAGTTGCTAAGTCACACCACGTTAGGGCTCCCCGGGAAAGAAATGCAAATTTTGGCCTCTAGGCCCAGTATCCAGATGTGTGCACAGGATATTTTCCCCACAGGATCCAAGAATGTTCCAGACAGACCTAAGCTCACTAGCTCTCTCCTGCAGAGGAAATGAAATATTGTTGCTGAACCACGAAAAGATGCTGGGATTCTTGGCTTATGGAGGAGAAGAATTCAATCCAGGGCCCAAGACGAGGCTTGATTGCTCAGAGCTTTTGTGCAATAGAGTTTTATTAAAGTATAAAGGAGATAGAGAAAGCTTCTGACAGAGACATCACAAGGGGCAGAAAACGTACCCCCTTGCTAGTGTTAGTAATGGAGTTATATACTCTCCAATAAGTTATGACGAACAAAAGAATGTCTGGAGGTTGTAAAGACTCACTAGACCTACTCCCATAATTTACATTTTAAGATAACAGGATTAGCCAGAAGGTTTTTTCCAGAGACCGTCCTCAAGAAGGATGCATGATTGTTATATAATCCTAAGGAATGTAGAGGGGAAAACAGTTTGTCCTCTCTTCCTCCTTGAGAATTCTAGACCCCTCTCTCCTTGGGGACCCTTGAACTTCTTAGAAACCTGCCTTGGCAATGACTCTCTCAGAAACATGATTGAACAGCCGTTTGGAGCTTCCTTTGACTTTCCCTGGGAGGGAGGGAGCCCTCCCTGAGCACAGGGCCTCAGGGGCCATGGCCAATGAAAAAGAATCTCCCAGCAAGTGCTTTTCAGCCCTGTGTGACTCTCAGCCCACAGGAGGCTGAGAAAACTCTCTTCCTTGGAGGAAGGAAAGGCAGCCCAAGAGTGTGTTTTCAGGCCTGTATCTTGCAGCAAGTGTTTGGCTTGTTAGACAGAAGACCTGCAGGCCTGTTCCAACAGACTCAATTCCAGAATCAGGGCCTTGTGTCTCCCTGCAGTTTCCTGGCCTTGCAAACACATTCCTAGTTGAGAGCAGTCCTGCCCATGGGGACTGCTGCGGGAGTGTGTCTGAGGGGGGCCAGGTGTCATGCTGGGGTCACCTGGTCGAGGGCACCTTGCACCTCCAATGGACCCCAGGCAAGGAGTTGCAGGCCACCACCTTGCTTCTGAAATCCCAAAATGGGGAGCAAAGCTCGCTCTGTCAGAGGGAAGAAAACAGCAACAGGATGGATTTTCAAGCAGTTGCTAGGCTGTACTGCGTTAGGGCTCCAAGGAAGGAAAATGCGAATTTTAGCCCCTACGACTGGTATCCAGGTGGGCTCCCAGGATGATTTCCCCGCAGGATCCAAGAACGTTCCAGACAGACCTGGGCTCACTAGCTCCCTCCTGCAGAGGAAATATGATAGAACAGCTGTTTGGAGGTTGCTTTGACTTCCCCTGGGAGGGTAGGATCCCTCCCTGGGTGCAGGGCCTCAGGGGCCATTGCCGCTGAGAAATGCCCTCTAAGCCAGACCTTTGCAGCCTTGTATGACTCAGCACGGAGGAGACTGGAAAAGCTCTCTTCCTTGGAGGAAGGAAAGGCAGCCCCAGAGAGTGTGTTTTCACACCTGTATCTTGCAGCAAGTGTTTGGCGTCTCAGACGTCAGACCTCCAGGCCTGCTCCAACGGCCTCAGTTCCAGAGTCAGGGCCGTGTGTTTCCCTGCATTTTCTGAGCCTTGGGAACACATTCCTAGGTCAGAACAGTCCTGCCCATGGGGAAGGAGGCTGCGGGAGTGTGTCTGAGGGGGTCGGGTGCCATGCTGGTGTCCAATAGACCCGGTACCTCCAATAGACCCCAGGACAACAGCGGTGGGGCTCCCCCTGGCTTCCGAAATGCCAAAGCGAGAAGCAAAGCTAGCTCTATCAGAAGGAAGAAAAGAGCAATCGGATGGATGTTCAGGCTGTTGCTGGGCCGCACCACTTCAGGGTCCCCCCCGAGAGGAACAGGCGCCCTGTGGCCCCTAGGTCCGATATGCAGGTTAACACACAGGGTGTGTCCCCATAGGAGCCAAGAATTTTCCTGACAGATCTAGGCTCACTAGAGCTCTCCTACAGGGCAAAAGGGGTAGAACAGACTGTGGATGTGACTCTGCCTTTCCCAGCGAGCATGGGGCCCTCCCTACGGCCCCGGGCTCCAGGGAAAATTGTCCCTGAAAAATGACCTCCAAGAAGCGCTTTTCCAGCAGGCTGGGATGCAGAGTTCACAGGATGCGGGGAAAGTGATCGTCCTTCAGGGAAGAAGAGGCAGCCACCCAGTGTGTGTTTGCAAGCCTGTATTTGGAAGAAACTGGTTAGCTCCTTCAAGGGGAGACCTCCAGGTCTGCTCAGAGGACCGAAATTCCAGAGGCAGCACCATGCATCTCCCCTGTCCTTTCTGAGCCTTGGAAAGACATTCCTAGCTTATAGCGGTATTGCTCATGAAGAAGCAGGATGCAGGAATGTGTCAGACATGACTGGGTGCCTTCCTGGGTTCAGCTCCGTGAGGGGCATTTCCACTCAGAGTAGGTCCCATGCCTCCTTGGGGAGGAAGTGGGGCCCGCTTGCCTCCAAATTGCCAAAGGCTGGAACAAAGCTAGTTCTATCAGAGGTAAGAAAAGAGCAATTGGATGGATGTGGAAGCTGTTGCTGGGCCGCACTGCTTCAGGCCCCCCACCCCTCCGCCCCCGAGAGAAACAGGCGCCCTGTGGCCCCTAGGTCCTGGATGCAGTTTCACACATAGAATGTGTCCCCATAGGAGCCAAGAATTTTCCTGACAGACCTAGGCTCACTAGAGCTCTCCTACAGAGCAAAGGGGATGGGACAGATGTGTGGCTGTGGCTCTGCCTTTCCCTGGGAGTGTGGAGCCGCTCCCTATGGCCCCGGGCTCCAGGGGAAATTGCCCCTGAATAATGACCTCCAAGAAGCGCTTTTCCAACTGGCTGAGACGTGGAGTTCTCAGGATGCAGGGAAAGCGAGTGTCCTTCGGGGAAGCAAAGGCAGTCACCTGTTATCATGACTTACTAGAATAGTAGGTACCTTCTCCGGTTGGGCAGAGGCCTTCCCTACCTGATCTGAAAAAGAAAATGAAGTAGCTCGCTGATTTGAGAAATAATTCCCAGACTTGGGTTTCCAACCAGTCATAGAATCCGACAATGGCCCTGTCTTTGTAGCCGCGTTAATTAACAGGTATGTGAAGCTCTAAATATCAGTGGAAATTACATACAGCATATAGGCCCCAGTGTTCTGGAATGATGGAAAGAAACAACCAAACTCTTGAAGAGACACTTTCAAAATGGATCATAGAGACTGACTGTACATGGATGGGCTTGCTTCCGGCAGACTTACTCATATTACGGGTAACCGCACGTTCCCACAGTTGTTGTCCTTATGAAATTTTCTATGGGAGACCCCCTCCCACAGTGAGGCAGGTGTTAGCAGATTTGCCACAAGTAAGGGGGTGGGATTTCACAGCAGATGGAACAATTAGGTAAGGTAATAAATCAGGTAACTAAGTTTGTATAAAAAAGAATCTCATTCCCCCTTGAGGAACAGATTCATGAATTTGTGCTCAGTGATCAGGTGTGGCTCAATGACTGGAAACACAATTCCTTGGCCTGACATCGGAAAGGTCCTTATACTGTTGTTTTAGCCACAATTCTGAAAGAGATGGGAATACCAGACCACCTAACCTGCCTCTTGAGAAATCTGGATGAAGGTCAGGAAGCAACAGTTAGAGCAGGACATGGAACAACAGACTGGTTCCAAAAAGGAAAAGGAGTATGTCAAGGCTGTATATTGTCACCCTGTTTATTTAACTTATATGCAGAGTACATCATGAAACATGCTGGGATGGAAGATACATGAACTGGAATCAAGATTGCCGGTAGAAATATCAATAAACTTAGATATGCAGATGACACCACCATTATGGCAGAACGTGAAGAGGAAAGGGTATGTCGGGGAACTTCTTGAGTTGCAGCAAGGGTGTGAAGGACCCTTTGGAAGTTCCAGAGGTTAGGTGTGGTTAGTCTCGAGATGCCTCAGCAGAAATGGGCCTCATGTCGCCTGGAACGGAGAGGCTCCTGGATATTTCCGAGTTTCAGCAGGTGCTCTCCTTGTGTGGAGTCGGGGCCGGAAGCTGAGGATTCCTCTCCAGTGCTGACATGGATTTTGGGGTACTTCTGGAGTCTCCACAAGGGAGTCAGGCCTCGTCTCGAGTGGGGGCATGAGCGTGCCATTTCCTCCCATGCTGTAGCAGCAGTGTCACGGTTCCCCTTGCGTGGACCAAGGGATCTGTGGCTTTCCCTCGAGTCTTTCCCACGAGGCTTTCCCACAGGGCTGTCCCACGTGTCACGGTGGTGTGAGTCGATCCTCGGCGTGAAAGCCGAGGCAGTGCAGGGAAAACAGGTTCCTGTGGAACGGACTGACACATCTGGGGGAGTCTTGGAATGGTGGCACGACCCTGCAGTTCCTCTCCCCTTTCCTTTGGAGAGCGCCACCTTGAGATGCGATGGGAATGCCGGGAATTCTTTTCCGAACAAGCAGGGAAAGGATCCCTCATCTCGAGGTACGAGCCGGAAACGGAGCTCCTCAGGATGTGGCCGGGACCATCCTGCTTCCTCTTGAGTGGAGACGGGTGTGTCGGGGAACTTCTTGAGTTGCAGCTTGACTGTGAAAGACTCTTTGGAAGTTCCAGAGGTCAAGTGTGATTAGCCTCGAGACACCTCAGTGGAAACTGGCCTCATCTCGCCTGCAGGGGAGAACCTCCTGTATTTTACCGAGTTTCGGCAGGTGCTCTCGACTTACGACGGGGACTTCAGGGACCCGGTCTGTTGGCCTCAGGAAAGGCCAGTCCCCATGCGAGTTGCTTGGGGGCCTCTCAGGATTCCTCTCCCGTCGATGCAGGGGCCTAAGATCTTGTGTGGAGTCGGTGCCGGAACCTGAGGATTCCTCTCCAGTGCTGACAGGGATCTTGGGTACTTCTGGAGTCTCCCCAGGAAAATCATTCTGCATCTCGAGTGGGGGCATGCACATGCGATTTCCTCCCGAGCTGTAGCAGCAGTGTCACGCTTCCCTTCGCGTGGATCAAGGGATCTGTGGCTTTCCCTCGAGGGTTTCCCACAGGGCTGTCCCACGTGCCACCGTGGTGTGAGTCGATCCTCAGCTTGAAAGTCGAGACAGTGCAGGGAAAACAGGTTTCCCTGGAATGGACTGAGACATCTGGGGGACTCTGGAATGGTGGCACGACCCTGGAGTTCCTCTCGCCTTTCCTGTGGAGAGCGCCTCCTCTTGAGATGCGACCGGAACGCCAGGAATTCTTTCTCGACCACGCAGGGAAAGGATCCCGCCTCTCGAGCTACGGGCGGAAACGGGGCTCCTCTGGATGTTGGCGGGTTCTCGTGCTTCCTCTTGAGTGGAACGGGTATGTCGGGGAACTTCTTGAGTTGCAGCAAGGGTGTGAAGGACCCTTTGGAAGTTCGAGACGTTCGATGTGATAAGCCTCGAGACGTCTCAGCGGAAATGGGCCTCATCTCGCCTGGAGGGGAGAACCTCCTGGATTTGTCGAGTTGCCGGCAGTGCTCTACTTACGACGGGGACCTCAGGGACCGCTCTGGTGGCCTCAGGAAGGCCAGTCCCCATGCGAGTGCTCGGGGCCTCTCGGGATTCCTCTCCGTCGATGCGCGGGCCTAAGATCTTGTGTGGAATCGGTGCCGGAACCTGAGGCATTCCTCTCCAGTGCTGACATGGATCTTGGAGGTACTTCTGGAGTCTCCCCAGGGGAGTCCAGTCCTCGTCTCGAGTGGGGGCATGCACGTGCGCTTTCCTCCCGAGCTGTAGCAAGCAGTGTCCCGCTTCCTTCGCGTGGATCAAGGGATCTGGGGCTTTCCTCGAGGCTTCAGCTTTCCCACGAGGCTTCCCACAGGGCTGTCCACGTGCACCGTGGTGTGAGTCGATCCTCGGCTTGAAAGTCGAGGCCAGTGAGGCGAAAACAGGTTTCCCAGGAATGGACTGAGACTATCTGGGGACTCTGGGAATGGTGGCACGACCCTGGAGTTCCTCTCGCCTTTCCTGTGGAGACGTCCTCCTACTTGAGATGCGACGGGAACGCCGGGAATTCTTTCCCGACCACGCAGGGAAAGGACCTCCTCTCGAGCTAGGAGGCGGAAACGGGGCTCCTCTGGATGGGCGGGACTCTCGTGCTTCCTCTCGAGTGGAGCTCGGGTATGTCGGGGAACTATCTCAGGGATTTGCGGTGTGGACCTGGGACCAGAGGCTCGTGGCCCAATGTGTTGACCCCCCTCCCACCCGAGAACGGGGGACCCATCGGCCAGGCCCGGGGTTCCGAGGCGTCAGGTGTGCCCAAATTCGGAGGGCGTGGCATCGTTCGTTCATCTTGCTCCTTTGGCACACACATGGCTTCTCCGTTCTCTTTTCTGGGAAGACAGTGTTGTTTCAGGGGGCGTGCTGCGGGGGCGGGGGCCGGGGTTGCGGGGTGGTGGGAGCAGGTGCTGTGCTGGGATGAGGCCCTTTATCCTCACATCTTCCTGTGGGAATGGGAGTCGGGGAGCTCTGTGGCCTTGCTGCCTTCAGTGGCTTCCTCTGCACAGGGGCCTAGTGGCTTCTGCCTTTTGTCAGGCGTTACGGGGTTTGGGCTTCGCTTTGGTGGCCTTGGCCTTTGCCTTGGCCTGGGCCTTGCCCTTGCCCTTGCCCTTGCCTTGGTCTTGGTCTTGGCCTTGCCCTGCCCTTGAAGTTGAACTTGACCTTGACCTTGACTTTGAACTTGAAATTGGCCTTGACCTTGAACTTGACCTTGACCTTGAACTTTAACTTCAACTTGAACTTGACCTTGACCTTGACTTGAACTTGACTTGAACTTGAACTTGAACTTGACTTGAACTTTGAACCTTGACTTGACCTTGAGCTTGAACTTGACCTTGACCTTGAACTTGAACTTGACTTGAACTTTTGAACTTGAACCTTGAACTTGAACTTGACTTGAACTTGACTTGAACTTGAACTTGACTTGACTTGACTTTGAACTTGACTTGACTTTGAACTTTGAAGACCTTGAACTTGACCTTGACCTTGACCAACAACGGGAGACCTCGAGATTTGCTCAGAGCACCGGAGGTCCAGAAGCAGGTCCCTGTATCTCCCCTTCCCTTTGTGATCATTGCAAAGACATTCCTAGCTGATAGCGGAGTGCCCCTGAAGAAGCAAGCAGTGGGAGTGTGTTTGACACGACTGTGTGCCTTCCTGGCCTCATCTCCACAAGGGGCCTTTCCTCTCGAAGCCCATGTCCCCTTGGGGAGGGTGTCATGCCTCTTTTCTCCTCACTGCCAAAGGGTGGAGCCAAGCTCGGGGTGCAAGCCAGAAGCTTGAAAAATCCATTCAATCTGTTTGTACCTCTGACAGA